>NW_005054795.1:64870-77670 GCF_000277835.1 Geospiza fortis | reverse complement strand
GGCCATGGCAGTGCAGGAGCCCCGGCCCAACCACACCATCTACATCAACAACCTGAACGAGAAGATCAAGAAGGATGGTGAGGGAGGGCTGGGGGGGTCTGAGAGTGTCTGTGAGTGTCACCAGGGGTTCAGGCTGTCCCTTGTGCGTCCCCATGTCTGTCACTGTGCTGTCCCCATGTCTGTCACTGTGATGTCCCCATGTCTGTCACTGTGCTGTCCCCATTGTCACCGTACTGTCACTCTGTCCCCAGAGCTGAAGAAGTCCCTCTACGCCATTTTCTCGCAGTTTGGGCAGATTTTGGACATTTTGGTGTCGCGCAGTCTCCGCATGCGGGGCCAGGCCTTTGTCATCTTCAAGGAGATGAGCAGCGCCACCAATGCCCTGCGCTCCATGCAGGGCTTCCCCTTCTACGACAAACCCATGGTGAGACAGAGATTGGGGGAAAATTCTGACATTTTGGGGAAAAAAGTAGAATTCTAGGGAAAAGCCACCAAAATCTGACCTCAAATATCCCCAAAATCTAACTTATAATCCTTCCAAATTCACCCTGAGCACCCCAAAATTTCCTCTTCTATGATACACCCATGGTGAAACAGAAATTCTGTGGAAAAACACTGGAATCTTGGGAACAAATCCTGGTGTTTTGGGAAAAAAACTGAATTCCTGTGAAAAAAAAACAAATCCAGCTGGAAATCTACAGAAAGTCCCCTGGGAACACCCTCAAATCACACTAGGAATCAAAGCTTCCCCTTCTATGACAAGCCCACAGTGGGACAGAAACTTAATGAAAAAATCTGACATTGTGGGGAAAAAAACGCCAGAATCTGGCCTCAAGTATCCCCAAAATCCAACCTGTAATCCTCCAAATTCACCCTGAACACCCTAAGGCTTCCCCTTCTACAACAACTCCATGTTGATAACCCAAACCTGAGGGAAAATTGTGACATTTTGGGCAGAAAGCTGACATTTTAGGGAAAAAATCCTGGAAGTCTGGGGAAAATCCTTAATTCCTGGGGGGGGAAACCCCAAAATGCAGCATCAAATATCCCCAAAATTCAACCAGGACCACCCCAAATCTACCCATTTTATGACAACTTTATGGTGAGAGACAAATTCTGGGGGAAAATGCTCGAATTGTGGGAAAAATCCGCAGATCTTGGGGAAAAAAACTGAATTCTTGGGGGAAAAAAAATTAAATCCAGCCTCAAATATCACCAAAATCCAGCCAGGACCTGCCCCAAAGCTTCCTCTGCTACGGCCAAACCCAGTGAGAACCAAATCCTGGGAGAAACCCCAAAATTCCTGGAAAACCCCTGAAATCTAGCCAGGAATTCCCAAAGCTTTCCCTTCTGTGGCAAACCCTTGGTGAAACTGCAAATTCAACTTGGAAGCCCCAAAAATCTGTTGGAAACCCCCAAATCCCTCTTGGAGCTCCTCCAAAATCTCTCTGAATTCCCCTGAATTCCTTAGAAACTCCCAAATCCCTCCTAAATGTTTCTGAATGCCTTCAAAATCCCTCAGAAATTCCTAGATCCCTGCTAGGACTTCTTAAAATACTCCTGAATTCCTCTTGGAGCTCCCCCAAATGCCATCTGAAAATCCCCAAATCCTTTCTGGAACCTTTCCCAAATCCCTCACAACCCCTGAAAATCCCTTGGAAAACCCCCAAATCCCCCCCTGAATCCTCCTCAAATTCCCCAAAATTTCTTCTTGAAATTCCCTAAAACCCCTCAGAATCCCCCAAAATCCCTCAGAAACTCCCTGAATCCCTCCTTGAATCTCTCCCAAATCCCTCAGAATCCTTGAAAATCCCTCAGAAAACCCCAAAATCCCCCCCTTGGAAATCCCCAAATCCCTGTTGGAACCTCCCAAATTCCTCTGAATTCTCCCAAAATTCCTTCTTGAACTTCCCAAAATTCCTCAAAAATGTCCCTAATTGCTCTTGGAACTCCCCCAGATCCTGTCTGGAACCTCCCCAAATCCCATAGAATCCCTGAAAATCCCATGGAAAACCCCAAGGTCCCTCTTGGAACTCCCCCAAATCCCCTCTAAATTCCCCCAAATTCCTCTGAAATTTGCAAAACTTTTTCTAGGACTTCCCAGAGTTCCTTGAAAAACCCAAAATCTTTCTTGGAACTCCCCCAAATCCTTGAGAAAGTCTCAAATCCCTCAGAGAGCCCCAAGTCCTCCCCAGATCCCCCCAAAATCCTTGGGAACAACGCCAAATCCCCCTGGACTGATCCCAAATCTTCTAGAACCACCCCAAAATCCCATGGAACAACTCCAAATCCTCTTTGGAACCTCCAAAAATCCCTTGGAAAGCCCCAAATCTGAGCACCCCTGGGAAAAGCCCCAAATCCCTCCCAGAGATGCCCCGAATGCTCTGAAATCCCCCAAACGTCCCAATCCCGGACATGTGCCGTCCCAGCGGATCCAGTACGCCAAGACGGACTCGGACATCATCGCCAAGATGAAGGGAACGTTCGTGGAGCGGGAGCGCGATCGAGACCGGGAGCGCAAACGGGACAAGCGCAAAGCCAAGGGGGGAGAGGCCCCTGGCCCCAAAAAGAGCGGGGCTGGAGCGCAGGGGGCAGCACAGGGGGCAGTGCCCGTGAGTGCCAGGGGATTGTTTGATCGGACTGGGGTCATATTTGTGGGATTTGGGGTCGTTCGTGGGATTTGGGGTCATTCGTGGGATCTGTGGGATGGTTTTATGGGATTTGGGATCATTTATGGGATGGGGGGGTCATTTGTGGGATTTTGGGATCAGAATCAGGGCGCAGGGGGTGGTGCCTGTGAGTGCCAGGAGATTTATGGGATCATTTATGGGATTTGAGGTAATTTGTGGATTTTGTGATTGTTGCACAAGGGTCAGTGCCCATGAGTGCCAGGGGATTTATGGGATTGTTTTATGGGCTTTGAGGTCTTTTATGGGATTTGGGTCATTCATGGGATTTGGGGTCATTTATGGGATTTTGAGATCAGAATCAGCGCACAAGGGGCGGTGCCAGTGGGTGCCAGGAGATTTATAAGATCATTTATGGGATTTGGGGTCATTGATAGGATTTGGGTTTGGGAACGGGGTACAGAAGGCAGTGCTCGTGAGTGCGAGGGGGATTTGGGATGGCTTTAGGGGATTTTGGGATTGTTTTATGTGGTTTGGGATTGTTCCCAGGGCATTTGGGATCACTACAGGGGGTTTGGGGTTGTTTAATGGGACTTTGGGATCATTTTGGGGGTGGTTCCAGGGGATTTGGGATCATTCCATTGGATTTTGGGGTGGATTCATGGGATTTGGGATTGAGGCACAGGGGACAGTGCCTGTGAGTGCCAGGAATTTGGGATCGGTTTAGGGGATTTTTGGGATCAGTCCTGGGAGATTTGGAGATGTTTGGGTGGGGATTGGGGATCATTCCTGGGGGATTTGGAATCAGTTTATGGGAATTTGGGTCATTTCTGGGGAATTTTGGGGATGTTTTGGGGGATTTGTGGATGGTCCAGGACGATTTGGGGTCATTTTATGGGATTTTGGGGATTGTTCTTAGGAGATTTGGCATTGTTTAATAGGGTTTTGGGCTCATTCCAGGGGGTTTGAGGAAAGATTCAGGGAGATTTTAGGATTGTTCCAGAGGATTTGGGGGGGATTTTGGGTAATTTGGGATCATTCTGGGGGATTCTGGGATCATTCCATGGGATTTGGGATTGTTCCTGGGCATTTTAGGAGGGCATGGGGGGATTTGGATGGGATTTGGGGGAAATTTGAGTTATTTGGGTTCTTTCTGTGTCTTTGGGGTTATTTGGGATAATTTTGAGGTGGTTTGGTGTAATTTTGGGATAATTTGGGGTAATTTTGGGGTTACTTGGTGTAATTTTGAGGTTGTTTGGTGTAAGTTTGGGATAATTTGGGGTAATTTTTCATAGTTTTGGGAACTATTGGGGGTTTTGGGGTCATGTGTCTGTAGAGTAATTCAGGGATAATTCTGTGTGGATTTGGCATAATTCTACATTGATTTGGTATTCTCACTGTACTTTTGGGATAACTTTGGGATTCTGTCTGTGCCTTTGGAATGACTTGGGGTCTCTCCTCAGGGAGTGTGTTTGGGATAACTTTGGGATTCTGTGTGTGCCTTTGGGATGTATTGGGATCTCTCCTCAGGGAGTGTGTTTGGGATAACTTTGGGATTGTGTCTGTGCCTTTGGGATGTATTGGGATCTCTCCTCAGGGAGTGTGTTTGGGATAACTTTGGGATTGTGTCTGTGCCTTTGGGATGTATTGGGATCTCTCCTCAGGGAGTGTGTTTGGGATAACTTTGGGATTGTGTCTGTGCCTTTGGGATGTATTGGGATGTATTGGGGTCTCTCCCCAGGGGATGTGTTTGGGATAACTTTGGGATTTTGTCTGTGCCTTTGGAATGATTTGGGGTCTCTCCTCAGGGAGTGTGTTTGGGATAACTTTGGGATTCTGTCTGTGCCTCTGGGATGTATTGGGGTCTCTCCTCAGGGAGTGTGTTTGGGATAACTTTGGGATTGTGTGTGTGCCTCTGGGATGTATTGGGATGTATTGGGGTCTCTCCCCAGGGGATGTGTTTGGGATAACTTTGGGATTCTGTGTGTGCCTTTGGGATGTATTGGGATGTATTGGGGTCTCTCCCCATGGGATGTGTTTGGGATAACTTTGGGATTCTGTCTGTGCCTTTGGAATGATTTGGGATGTGTTGGGGTCTCTCCTCAGGGGATGCCGCCACTGGCGCAGCCGCCCCTGCTGCTGCCACACCTGGGGGGACAACCGCCTTACATCCCCCCCCCGGGCATGATTCCAGCCCCAGGAATGGCCCCGAATCCCGGAATTCCCCCAGGAATGGCCCCACAGCCTGGAATGGCGCCGATCCCTACCCCACAGCCCGTGAGTGACGCCAGAACCTGAGTGATTTAGAGGACTTGTGGGATTTTTGGGATAGATTTTGTGGGATTTTGAGGGAATTTTTGGTGAGGATTTTTTGTGTGGAATTCCTGAGATTTTTGGTAGGATTGAGGGGATGTAGGGGCATTTTTTGGTGGATTTGCGAGGGTTTTGGTGGGATTTTGATGCGGATTTTTTGAATGGATTTGCAGTGGATTTTGTGGCTTTTGGGGCAATTTTTGTGCAATATTTTAAGGGGATGTTTTGGACGATTTAGAGGGATTTTTTGGGCGGATTTTGTGTAATTTGGGGATTTTGGGGGGGATTTTTGTGCAGATTTTTCTGCATGGATTCTGTGAGATTTTCATGGAGATTTGGTGGGACTTTGAAGATTTTTTCCGTGGGATTTAGGGGGATTTTGGGGGGGATTTTTGGGGGGAATTTTCATGGAGATTTGGTGGGACTTTGAAGATTTTTTCCGTGGGATTTAGGGGGATTTTGGGGGGGATTTTTGGGGGGATTTTTGTGGGATTTTTTTGGGGATTTTGAGGGATTTCTGTAGGCTTTGACGCACTTTTTGTGAGGATTTTTGGCATGAATTTTGTGGTCGTTTGGGTGGAATTTTGGTGAATTTTTGGTCAGATTTGGAGAGATTTTTTGGGGGATTGTTTAAAGAGATTTTTGGGGGGGTTTTAGTGGGATATTGCACAGATTTTTATGGTTTTTTTTTCCAGGATTTTGGTGTGATTTTTGGGCAGATTTTTTTAGTGTGTATACAGTGTGACTTTAGGTAGATTTTGGGCCTGATTTGGGGCAGATTTGGTGCTGATTTTGGGGGTTTTTCTCTCATTCCCCACAGCTGTCGGAAAACCCCCCGAACCACATCCTGTTCCTGACCAACCTCCCTGAGGAGACCAACGAGCTGATGCTCTCCATGCTCTTCAACCAGTGAGACCTCGGGCAATTCCGGGAATTCTGGGCAGGGTTTGGGGGATTCTGGGGCTTGGAGGGGGTGGAGAGAGGTGAGGAGGGCTTTGGGCTGGGTTTTTTTTTTTTTTTTTTTTTGGAAAATATCAGGATTTCAAGAGGGAAGTTCTGGATTTTTTGGGCGGGAATTTCTGGGTTTTTGGAGGAACGTTTCCAGATTTTTTTGAGGAATATTTTTTGGTTTTTTAGGGGAGTTGGATTTCTGGGTTTATTTGGGAATGGCTTTGGAGTTTTTGGGGGAAGTTCCACGATTTTTGGGAATGCTTCAGGATTTTTTTTGGAGAAACTTTCTAGACTGGGGGGGATAGGTTTATGAGTTTTTGGAAGAACATTTCTGGTTTTTGTAAGAAAGTTTCTAGATTCTGAGGAATGTTTCCAGATATTTGGGGTAACATTTGTGGATTTTGGGAGGAAGTTCCTTGATTTTGGGGAATATTTCAGGATTTTCTGTGGGGAAAGCTTCTGGCTTTTTGGGGGGACAGTTATGGATTTTTTGGGGAAAGATCCTCAATTTTTGAGTTTATTGGGGTTTTTGGAGGGATGTTTCTGGACTTTTTGAGGACCATTTCTCGATTTTTGGGGGAAATGTTTCTAGATGTTTTGGGGGATGCTCCTGGATTTTTTTTGGAGAACACATCTGGATTTTTGGCAATTTTTCTGGATGTTTTCAGGGAGGTTTGGGGGAGGGGGGGAATGTTTCTGGATTTTTAGGGAGGTTGGATTTTGGAGGTTTTGAACAATTTTGAGAGGGTTTTTGTGGGATCTTGGAGGTGAATTTTTGGGGGTTGGATTTTGGAGGAATGTTTCTGGACTTGGTGGAATTTTTCAGGATCTTCTGGGATATTTCTGGATTTTGAGGGGTGTTGGGTTGTTGAAGTTTTGGGGATTTTGAGAATGTTTAAGTGGGATTTGGAGTTGTATTTTTGATTGTTGGGATGTTGGATTTTTGGAAATGTTTTGGAATTTTTGGGGTTGTTGGATTTTTGGGGAGCTGAACATTGAAAGATTTTCAGAGCATTTCCCTGGAATTTTGGGGAAATCTTGCAGGATTTTCGGGGTTCTTGGGGATATTTTGCGATTTTGAGGGACACTCTGAGATTCGCAAACCATTTTGAGAGCGTTTCAGTCGGATTTTGGGGGTAATTTCCCAATACTGGGGGTTTTCCCAAACTCGGGCTCTCCCCCTTGGATTTCTTGGGGATTTCCCCAAATTCTCAGCTCCTCCTGACCCCAAGCCCCCATCCCGAATTCCCAGGCATTGGGAATCCAGGAGCTCCCTCGGGGGCATTTGGAGACATTCCTGGAATTTGGGATTTTTTTGGGTATTTTGAGAGGAGTCAGGTGAGGGATGTGTTGGATTTCTGGGAGAATGTTTCTGGATTTTTTTGGAGGGAGATGTTTCCAGACTTTGGGGAATGTTTATGGAGTTGGATTTCTGGCTTTTGGGGAGCGTTGCTGGATATTTTTGGGGATATTTCTGGATATGTGGTGCAGTTGGATTTCTGGATCTTTTGAGGGGGAAAAGTCTGGAATTTGAGGGGAAATTCTGGATATTTGGGGAACATTTCTGGACTTTTATGGGGAGTTGGATTTCTTGAACTTTTTTTGAAGTGTTTCTGGATTTTGGGGAGGTGTAGCCAGATCTTTTTGGGAATGTTTCCAAGTTTTTTGGGTGGAACGCGTCTGGATTTTTGGGGGAAATTTTTAGGTTCTCGGTTTTTTGGGGGAATATTTCTGGGTTTTTGAGAGAAGTTTCTGGATTTTTTGGGGAACATGGCTGGATATTTTGGAATTATGCTGGATTTCTAAGAGAGGCTGTTTCAGGGTTTTTCGGGGGGGATGCTTCTGGATTTTTGGGGGGTACATTTCTGGATTTTTTTGGGGAACATTTCTGAATTTTTGGGGGACCATTTCTGGAATATTTTTGCGGGACCTTCCCAGATTTTTGGGGAACCTTCCTGGGTTTCTGGGGGAGCGTTCCCAAGATTCTAGGGGAACATTCCGTGGCTTCTGGGGGAACATTGCCAGATTTTTTGGGGAACATTCCCAGGTTTCTGGGAGAACGGTCCCAGGTTTTTTCAGGCTCTCCTGACCCCGTTCCCCATCCCAGGTTCCCAGGGTTCAAGGAGGTGCGCCTGGTGCCCGGGCGCCATGACATCGCCTTCGTGGAGTTCGACACAGAGGTGCAGGCGGGTGCTGCCCGTGAGGCCCTGCAGGGTTTCAAGATCACCCAGAGCAACGCCATGAAGATCTCTTTCGCCAAAAAGTGACCCAAAACACCCCAAACCTCACCAAAATACCCCTAAATCCCCCCAAAAAAGGGCCTGAAATACCCCAAGATCCAAAAACGCCTCAAAACCGCCCCTAAATACCCAAAACCTGCCCCAAAACACCCCAAAATCCCATAGAAACACCTTAAAATCCTTCCAAGCCACCCCAAAGCCCCATAGAAACACCGTAAAATCCCTCAAAACCACCCCAGAACACCCTAAATCCCATAAAACTGCTCCCAAATCTGAGAAAAATACTCCAAAATCCCAGAAAACTGCCCCAGAAAAAGTCCTGGCCCTGTCCCAAACCCCACACACACCCCCGCTCCCCCAGGTAAGTTCAGCTTGGCCCAAATCTTCCTTTTTTTCACCCAAATCCTCCTTTTTCCACCTCAAATTATTTTTTTTCCAGCCCAAATCCTTTGTGGGTCTCCAAATCTCTTTTCCCATCCCAAAATCTCCCTTTTCCACCTCAATTCCCCACCCCAAATCCTGTTTTTTTAAACCCAAATCCTTTGTGCATCCCAAATCTACTTTATCTACCCCAAATAACCCTTTTCCACCCCAAATCCTTCCCTGCCCACCTTAAATCCCCTTTTCCCACCCAAAATCTCCTTTTTTAACCCCAAATCCTCTTTTCCCACCCCAAGTGCTTCCCTGCCCACCCTAAATTGTCTTTTTCCACCCAAAATCTTTCCCCATCCTAAATCCCTCAATTCCCACCCCAATCCCCCTTTTCCCCTCCCCACCCTAAATCCCCCTTCCCCCACCAAAAATCCCTTTTTTACTCCAAAATCTCCTTTTTTCATCTTAAATCCTTCTTTTTCCACCCCAAATCCCCTTTTTCCATCCCAAAATCCTTTTCCATCCCAATATTCTCTTTTCCCACCCAAATCTCCTTTTTTCCCTCCCAAGTCCTTATTTGTGCATCCCAAATCCTCCCTCTTTCACCCCAAAATCTCCTTTATCCATCTTAAATGCTATTCTTTCCTCCCTAAATCTTCTCACCCCAAATCCTTCTTCTTTCACCCCAAATCCCCTTCCTCCACCCTGGATCCCCACCCCAAATCCACTTTCTCAGCCCCCCTGGGGCTTTTGGGGTTCCCAAGGAGTTTTTGGGGTTCTTCCCAGCATTGTACCCAGGGTCTCTCTGCAGACATTGCACCTGGAGCTGCCCCCACCCCATATAAGCCCAAATCCCCTTTTCCCACTCCCCCACTTGTTTCTGGGGTTCCCAAGGGGGCTTTGGGGTCTTTCCCAGCATTGTACCCAGGGTCTCTCTGCAGACATTGCACCTGGAGCCTTCCACAATAAACCTCACTGTGCCCCCCAGGGCTGGAGTGGTTTTGGGGGAATGTTGGGGACTGGGGGGTGCGTGACCCCCCAGACTTCAGCGACTGGGGGGATTTGATCCTGAAATTTGGGGGTTGGGGCGTTTGACAGCCCAGGGTTTGGGGTTTGGGGGTATTTGACCAGGATTTGGGATTTTGGGGGGTTTTGACCCCGGGATTTGGGGATTAGGGGATTGGACCCCAGATTTTGGGGATGAGGAGGGTTGGACACCCCATATATTTCAAACCCCAGGAGTTGGGAAATGGGAGTTTTAACCCCAAACTTTGGAGATTGAGGGTGTTTGACGGCTTAGGATTTGGAGATATTTGACCTCAGACTTTAGGAATTGGGGATGGTGGACACCCCAGATGTTTTAAACCTCAGGATTTTGGGCCATGGGGATTCAACCCCAACATTTGGGAATTGGGGAGTGTTTGACATCCTGGGATTTGGGGGTTTGATTCTAAAATTTGGGTTTCAGGGTGGAGGGGGGAGGTTGACATCCCAGAGTTTGGGTTTAGGGATGTTTGACCTCCCCCCCAGTGTTGGAACACCCAGGATTTGGCATGTTTGACCCCAGGATTTGGGGTGTTTGACCCCCTCAGGTTTGTGGTCAGGGTTGAGATCGGAGCTGTTCACTGGAAAGTGACGGGATCAGGAAGGGGAGGCACCTCAACCCAATAATGGTCCCCGACCCTGGGGAGAGACCTCGTCCTGATCCCGGAATGGACTCATCCCCATTCCTAGACCCTGCCCCACTTACGGATCCCTTCCCCACTCCTAGACCCCTCCCCAGTACCAGATCCTCCCCGATTCCCAGACCCTTCCCCACTCCTAAACCCCTGCGTGTCACGATCCCCTCGTACAAACAGGGGTGGTGAGGTTCGTTAACTGATCTCGGAGTGCAAAACACAACACGGAAAGGGGATTGCAGTATCAATCAAAAACAAATGCACCTTTATAGAATGACCACAGCAAATGCGTGAAAGGAATTAGGGAGAGGAAAAGAATAGAAAAGAGGGGGAGAAAGAGAGAGGGAGTATAGCTACCACACATAGAGAGATGCAGTCCTCGTAGTCCAGCTGATGGAGTTTGCCTAGTCACATTGGGAAGGTCTCAAAAGTCCTGGTTAACTCAAGGTTCTGTTATAGTCCATTGCTCAGAAGGCAGGAACAGATCTTGAAATCGTCAAGGGGGAACAGATACAATCAAGAAGAAGTCTATTGAAATTGCTGAGGGGGGAAAAGGTGTTGAAGATGGATACAGACAGTCCATCTTCTCAGCAGGATAAGTCAATAGCAGCAGTGAGTGGGAGCCATTGCTTCAGGACTGCTTTCTATGGGAAACCACTCTAGGTGCAGTGAACACATCTGTAGGCAACACTTAGCAGGCATCCTGCTTCAGTCAGGCCAGCAGCCCTGCATCAGAATGACAGGGGTCTCTGTCTCAGTCCTGGGTGGGGGGCCTTCAATCTCTGTCCCTCACGGTGGTAGTGGAGCAGATGAAGGATTTTCCACGGTGGGGCTACCAAAGGTGCCTCAGCAAGTTCATCTGGCCGAGAGGTGGGAAAATTCCTGGCCTATTGTCGCCAAGCAGGTGCAAGCATATAGGCCGCGTCGCCCTTTGGCAGGCCCTGCTGGAAGCAGTCACTGTAGACACAGCTGTGAAGAATCACTTGACAGGCCAGAATTCTGCTCAGGGGCCTCAGGATTTTTGGTGTTCATCCACCTCAAGCAGGCTAGAATTCCGGTCAGGATCCTCAGGGTCCTAGTGTCTGTCCTGGGGATGGATGGTCGTGAGGTAAATGAGGGGAACTTGAGATGGTCTCTCATACCAGCCAGCGACTCACGACAGTCTTCCAAAGGTCTTCATCAGCAGGGTTCCACAGTGTAGTTGCGAAGTCTTCAGGACTTGTTGAACACTGGTAGCATATCCTGGCTGCTAACCAGGCTCTCAGTGTCTTGGATTGCTAGATTTTTAGCAGCATCTTCTCTTACTGAGACGGTATTATAGTAGGATTCCATCTGAGCATACCATTTTCTAACTGAGGCCCTTTGGGCTACCCCGTCACGTGGGGTGGGGGTCCCATGAGTGACGATTTTGATAACTTTGAAAGGTCCTCTTAATACAATAGGCTGTTGTGCAATTTTTCCTCTTCTAGAAGAGCTAAGCTAACCACAAACAACCCCTTTCCCCAGGTAGTGTATCTTTCCTCAGCATCTTTGAAACCACAGGAGTAAAAACCAAGAGGCCCTGTCGGACCCTTGGGACCCCACTGCCAAATGTGTACTGATAGCCCTGAGGAGGCAAATCCCCATTCCACCTGAAAGGGATCTGTGGGATTGATAGGGCCTAGTGCTTGGTGAGCTGTGGCCTCAAAAATCAGTAATTGCAATGCTTTTTCCTGAGAAGGAGTCCAATCCCATTTCATCCTTTTCCTTAGCAAGTCATAAAGTGGCCTAACAATTATTGAGAAATCTGGGATGTGTTTTCTCCAGAACACTAATAGTCCTAGAGCTTGCTGGAGATCTTTCCTCAATTCAGGCATTTGAATCTGATCTAAAGAGGTTAGGGTATTGGGTGGAATACATGTCACACCTCTTTTCCACCAAATTCCCAAAAACTTCACTTCCTGAGAAGGCTTCTGAATTTTCTCTGGGGGCATCTGCAAATCAAGACTTTCTAAGTGAGAGATTATTTTCTGCTGATGTTTCCATACTACCTCTATTTCACCCCCCTCCACCAGAATGTCATCAATGTATTGATAAACCGCTACAGGATCAGGGTTGGGTGTTTTTTCTAATTCCTGGGCTAAAGCGTGGTGGGCCAAAGTGGGGGAGTGTTTGTAGCCTTGGGGAAGCCTAGTGAAGGTGTATTGCTGTCCTTCCCATGCAAAGGCAAAATGGTCCATATCTTCTGACTGTATAGGTATCATAAAGAATATGTCTTTGACATCCATAGTTGCCATTGCCATGACTGAGTGAGCCTTTTCTTGAATTGATGTAATTAATTCAGCTAAGTTTGGGACCGCTGCTGTAAGAAGGTCTGTGTTGGCATTAAGCCTGTGAAAATCTATTGTTAATCTCCATTGGCTTTTCGGACTGGCCATACCGGTGAATTAAAAGAGAATGTATGTGAATTATTACCCCTTGGTTTCTCAAGTCCTGTAAAACCACTTTGATACCTTCTCTGGCACCAGAAGGTAGAGGGTATTGTTTTACATTAGTTGTTTTATTATACAGTAGAGAGGTTGCGGTCTGAAGCAGCCTAATGTTAAGTGGCAGTGTGCCAAAAGACCACAGAAATCCCT
>NW_005054795.1:62423-62858 GCF_000277835.1 Geospiza fortis | reverse complement strand
TGGTGCGGGGGGGGGAGGAGGAAATGTATTTGTAAGGTTTTCATTTTCCTTGTGTGTGTTCCTTTTACTTATAGTTGTAGTGTAGTTAATAAAGCTTTCTTTTCTTTATTTCTAAGTGAGAGCCTGCTTTGCTTATTCCTGGTCACATCTCACAGCAGACACCAGGGAGAGGGTATTTTCATGGGGGCACTGGCATTGCGCCAGCGTCAAACCATGACAGCCACCAGTGAGGGACACTCGGAAGACACATTCTGTCTCCGATTCTTGTGGGAGGTGTTATAAACTAATGTTTGTTCATCAAAATATGTAATGTAACTATAAGAGCCTGAATGTTATATGTCACAAGACGTTGTATACTTAACAGGAAATCTTGTAACTGCACAAGCACATGAATGTAGACCATAATCAATAGCCTTGTTTAACAGGAAAAGCACA
>NW_005054795.1:41487-62045 GCF_000277835.1 Geospiza fortis | reverse complement strand
GCTGGGAAGCAACTCACGACCACCAAGAGGCAGGAAAAGACCCCTAGCAACAGACTGGAGCCGGCGCACGTACGCAGAAGAAAGAGCAAATAAAAGACAAACTCAGAGGGGTGGGAAGTGCGGCCCTGGGAGAGCAGAGACTCCTGACTGCCAGCGCACTGAACTTGCTTGTTATCCTTGGCCAATAAATTCTCAATTGGTATTCCGATTGGCTCAGAGAATTGTTGATTGGCTTAGAGAATTCACAAACTTAACTTATAACAGGAGGCACCCGAATTCTTTTTGCAGCTTAGCTAATTCGGTAGCACTGACTGGTATTTGTTTAGTTGTGATATGTGGGTCAAGATCCTCATCATTAATATAGTTCTATTCTGTTCGAACCAAGGGTCTCAAGTGAGGACAGCAGTATTCCCCACAATTTTTTACTGCCTCAAGTTCCTTATGGGGATAGATTTGTTTAATGCGAGGAGTTTCCTTTTCCTCTGTGTCTATAGAGGAATCAGTATGATGTGAATTCTTAACATGTTCCTCTCTAAGGGCAGCTCACAACAAATAGATCTCGTTTCTATCTTCATTTAATTGTTTTTGCAAAATTTCAACTAGGTTTTGAAGGGAATCTGTTATTGCTTTTTCTTCACTTCTTCACTTAAAACGTGTCTCTATGGCTGCTGTGAGACAAGTTCCCAAAACTGAGCAGAGGTTGGTCTTATTTTTGCCCAGCTTAAATTTTGTTTCATGTTGTAAAGAACATATTCTGTCAATAACATTTTCTAAATTAAACCAGTTGTTCTCTGCCCAAACTTCCCGGTTTGGCATTGTATTTAGTGAGCAGAGCACAATCCGTCCTAGTGAACGGATAACATGATGGTTCATAGGAGTGATCTCAAGGTGCAAAGAACCAACAGAGGCACAGGGGATTTGCAGTAACAATCAACAAATGCAGTTTTATTGAAATAACCACAACAGAAATGCATTGGTGAGGGGAACGGGGGGAAAAGGAGAAGATAAGGAAAAGAGGGAAGAAAAGGGAGAATGGGTTATAGCTACCAAACGTGGTGCTGCTTTATCCTTTGGGGGTCCAGCCAATGAAGTTCACCAGGCCACGTCCAGGGAGATCTCAGAGGCACAGTTCATCTGGACCCCAAGTTATACAATTTTTCGTTGGGGAAATGTTGGAATTAAGTCCCAATATTGCCAGATAGAACGTGCCTGGTCTTGTCTGACCCTTGCTGCTTGAGCAAGGGTGGCAGCTGTGGTGGTTTCACCTCAGAGACACCTTTGGCTGGCTGGATGCTGCAGCTGGCGCTTGGGACAAATCCAGGCAAGCAGGAACTGAGGTTTACCTCTGGTGGAAAAGCTTTAGGCAATGGTGAAGGAAAAGGAGACGGGTCCTGCTGGAGGGTTTGGATCCAGAGCTTTATTCCTAGCACACAGACCTCTGAATGCTGCAACAGCTCCAACAGAACAAGAACCGCGTGGTCGCCGTGTCTTTTAAGCCTGGGGAGAGGGGGAGGGAAGGGGTAGGTGAGCCACCAACCAGGTAGGAAGGGGGAAGTCTCAGGGGACAAATGGCATCTGTATGGCCCAATGTCCCCAGGGCTGAGAAGCATCTTTTGAACTGCGCCAATCATACGACGCCCTTGCTGGCATACCGAGATAGACGGACAGCTCTCAGCAGGAGGCAAGGGGAGGGGAAGGGAAAGGGTATTGGCACAGCTAGGAAATTACCTGGGATAGCTGAAACAGGGTATTAGATCACACTGCAACAGGGGAAGGGGGAATGAATTTCACAACCGAAACAAAGGTCTTCAGGGGGAAAGAACAGTATTTGTTCAGGGGTACACAAAGTCGAGCCAGGCAGCAAGCAAGAACCATTGTTTTCATGGCCCAGTGCTTGAACCTGTGCTTGCTCTGGAGAGCTTTCCTCCCCTCCACTGCACACCTCCCCCGAGTTGGGGGGGTTTCAGTCCCAGTCTCTGGAAGAAGGTGAGAGGAGGCCTTCTTGCACAGGGGTTTCATGTCTTGGTTCCTTGATGAAGAGGCCTACATCTCTACTTGTCTGTCACAATGGTTGAGGACGGGCGAGAGGGGTCTTCTCTTGGAAGAGGGACAACCCCAAAGCTCAAACCAGCCAGGCCAGGAGGTGGGGAGAAATTCCAGGACCATTGTTCAGAAAAGGGCAGGGTGCCCCTTTGAGGAATGCCTCTTCAAGTTCAGAGTGGCGTGTAGCAAACAACACCTGTGGAAACAGTGAGCCAAGAGGCACATGACTCCCCCCCCTCCACTGGCTCAACATTTTTTAACTTTTTGGTGGTCTTCATGGCAATTGTGAGGCAAAAATGAAGGATATTTCGGACAGACTCTCACAAAAACTCAGCTTTAACTTTTGCACTGAGGTTTTTGTGAAGGGACCAAACACCACAACAGGAAGGTACAAACTAAGTTACACAACCGCACAGCGCTTGCCGTGTTTTCCCTCACTTCCCTGGGTTGGTGAAGGGATGAATCTGTCTGAGAGGTGTACACCGGCAGTTTATATACAGACTCAAATGGGACAGGGTTTGCTAGGAAAGCGTCTAGACCTGTTTATTTCTCAGCATCAGTCTCATTACATGATTAGGTTCATGTAGAGATGCGAGCAGCTCACTATCCCAGCAGCAAGCCAAAGAAACTTAATGTTACAACATACCAAATGTCCATCTTAGCCAATTACACAAAGCAAAAGCATATTGACAGTGATTCTATCCAATCAACATAAGCACACGTAGCTTTGGTTAAAACAATGCTTGCTTATTTTCGAATACAATGCCTGTTTATAAAAGACAATGCACAGAGTCCTCTTCATGAGCTTAACCTTGCTGGAGAAACTTTTTGCAACTTACAAAATCAAACTACAAAGGTCTATTGTTCTATTCCCCATATCTTCTCTACAGCTTGCATATTTTTTCTGATGCTTCAGCACTGTTCACAACTCCGCTGTATCTGAGGCCTGTCTCTTACCACCTTGCTAAAATCCTCTAATTTTATGGATTCCCACAGAGAGGCCCTGCTTACTTACTCCAAAGATGTCTCCTCCTTCCCAGACAGTCCAGATACGCACAAACACTAAAACAGTTTCCCCTTTTTCACTTAGAGATCTTTTGTGAAATTCTGAAGACAGAACCCTCAGTTGAGTATCGGGATGTTTTTCATCTAGGTGTGTGCAGTTTCCAGGAAATTTGAGTAACGCCCCTTGCCATCCAGATATGTTCAACTCTTTGGGGAATGAAGGGGTGGGTGCAGCTGGTGTAGAACTTTTTACCTGTATCATCAGCCCATGCCTGGTTCTTCTTCAGTCTAACCTGGTTTTAGCTAATTTTGCGGTTTGCAAGTTCCATTAAAACTCGTTCTCTTGCTTTTGATGGCATTTGTTGTGTCAGTTGCTCTGCTATCTTGCTTTCTCTTCTATCTCACTTGCTTTACGCGCACATCTCATTGTAGTGCTGCTTGTGGTGAACCTTTCCTTGCACACCACTAAGGATTCCCCCCCACCCCAGTGTCCCAGCAGCTCCATGCCCAGCCAGGAGGAGCAGCAGGGTTGACAGGGCATCCCCCCAGATTTCACCCGCACTGATGACACAGCTGGACACTTGGGAGGCTGCCTCAGGCTTTATTGTCCACCAACATCCCACGAGGGAGCAGAAAGTTGTCCCTCATCCTGCAGACGCTGATTCCGGAGGCTCACAATGCTTCCTTGCTCCCATGAGGTTCTGTCAAGTCCCAGTGAAACCTTGGTGCCATGTTGTTCCATAGCCTCACACTGTTCTCCTGGCTTCCACAAGGTTCCTCTGTGACCCACTGCAGCCTTGGCTCCATGAAGATCTCTTGGCTTCTATGAGGGTCTCCTGGCTTTCATGATGCTCCACTATGTCCCAAGGGGCATCTGTGGCTTGGCTTCAGAGTCCTGCAAGATCCAAAGTTTTCCCCCCAAAAAACACCAGCCCAGGGACCCCCAGGATATTTGGGCTGAGCTCTCCTTCTCCAGGCATCTGCTTGGAACCCAAGTGACTGTTGTGACTCTATGGAATGTCATGGAACAAACTGTCACTTGTAAGACTGTGGGGTGCCGTATGAACATTGCCACTGCCCATGGAACCAAGTGTCCATGGTGACACAGCCAGCCCTAATGGAACAGGAGACCACTGTGACCCAATGGAAACTCACAGAACCAAGGCCCCGTTGTGAAACAGAGGGGCCTCATGGCACCAAGGAGACCATTGTGAGGCAATGAAATGTCCTGGAACAAGGAGTAAATTGTCAATACAACAGGGCCTGATGGAGGCCAGGTGCTGATGGGATATTTCCAAGGCTTGTGCAAGCAACTGTTCATAGCGACAGAGCCTGGTCTAATGGAACACAGGACAACATTGTTACCCAATGAAATCTCATGGAACCAAGTGTGCACTGTTTTACGGTGCAGCCTCATAGTGGTGAGACAATTGTGTTGCTATGGAATATCCTGAAACCAAGGCTCCATTGTGACAAACCTGGGTTTTATGAAACCAAGGACACCACTGTGATGGAATGGAAACTCATGGAACCAAGCCTCAACTGTCAACACATCAGGTTCTCAAGAAACCAAGGAAAATACTGTGACACTGTGGAATCTCATGGAACCAAGTCTGAATTGTTACAAAGAGGGGCTTCATGGGACCATGGGAACCATAGCAATGCCATGGAATCTCATGGAAGCAAGTGTCCAAAGTTTCACGGTGCAGCCTCATAGAGCGCTGGAGACCATTGTGTCACAATGGGAACACATGGAACAAAGGCTCCATAGTGACACAGCAGGGCCTCATGGAATGCAAGAGATCATCCTGATGGGATGGAAACTCATGGAACCAAGGGTCCATTGTTTTACAGCGTGGCCTCATGGAGTACTGGAGACCATTGTGACACCATGGGAATGAATAGCACAAAGGCTCCACTGTGACCCAGCAGGGCCTCATGGAATCCAAGGAGACTGCCGTGATACAATAGAATCTCTAGGATCCAAGGATCAATTGTCAATCCATCAGGTTCTCATGAAAGCAAGCAGAACATTGAGACAGAGTGGAATCTCATGGGAGCAAGGCTCTACTTTGATCAAGTGGGGCCTCATGGGACACAGGTGCCACTTGGACATTGTCAGGCCTAGGAGAAACAAGACACCACTGTGGCAGACCAAGGCCTCATGGGACCTAGGAGAGCAATGTGACACAATGGAACCTGATGGAACCAAGGGCCCATTGTGACACGGCAGGGTGTCATGGAACCCCTGTGCCGCTGGGACATTGCCAAGGCTCGCGCAAGCAAGGTTCCACTGTGACAAAGGAAGGCCTCATGGTAGCCAGGAGATCACTGTGATGCAATGGATTCTCACTGAAACCAAGGCCCCATTGTGACAAAGCATGGCCTTACAGAAACCTGGTGCCATTGGGACATCTTCAGCCTTGGTGGAAGCAAGTGTCCTTTGTGATACAGCACAGCCTCAAATCACAGGAGAGCAGAGTGATAACATGGAAACTTGGGGAACTAAGTGTCAATTCTAAGCACAGCGAGGACTCATGGAACCCAGGAGACCACTGTTACACCACACTTTGCCACAATGAGGCCGTGCTCCTGTGAGAATCCATGGACCCACAGTGTTCTCCTGGGTTCCAAGAGGCCCCGCTGTGTCACAATGGCCCCTTGCTTCCACAAGCCACAACATGGTCCCAGTTGCCCCTGGGTTCGATGAGGCCATGCTGCGTTCACAATTGACACTTGCTTCCATAAGATTCCATTGCGTCACAGTGGTCCCCATGTTTCCATGAGGCTGTGCTCTCTCACAATGGATGCTGGGTTCCACAAGAGCTGGCAATGTCCTGGTGGCACCTGTGTCCTATGGGCCCCACTTTGCCAAAGTAGAGCCTTGGCACAATGAGATTCCAGGTTGAACCGATGGTCTGCTGAGTTCCATGAGGCTGTGCTGTGTCACAATGGACACTGAGATCCACCTGCCCTGGCACTGTCCAAGTGGCACCTGACTTCCACGAGGCCCCGTTGTGTTTGCAGTTGACACTTGGTTCCCCAAGATGTCATTGTGTCACACTGCTCTCCTGGGCGCCCTGAGACCTTGCTGTGCAATAATGGACCCCTGTTCCTACTAGACCTGGCAATGTCCCAGTCGCACCTGCGTCCCGTGAGGCCCCACTTGGTCAAAGCAGAGCCTTGGGTTAACAACTGACCCTTGTTTCCTTGAGATTCCGTTGTACCACAGCAATCTCCTTAGTTCCATGAGGCCCAGTTGTGCTGCAATGGTCTCTTGCATTCCATGAGGTCATGCTGTAAAACATTGGACCCTTGGTTCCATGAGTTTCCATCCCATCAGGATGATCTCTTGCATTCCATGAGGCCCTGCTGTGTCACTATGGAGCCTTTGTTCCATGTGTTCCCATTGTGACACAACGGTCTCCAGCGCTCTATGAGGCTGTGCCTTGAAACTCTGGACTCTTGCTTTCATAAGATTCCATGTTATCACTGCCAGGAAAATCCACAAATGCCAGAGGTTTATGTCCAAAAATGAGACAGAGGAGTCCTTCAACTTTATGTGAATAAAGGGAGAGAGTTCACTGGGGCACACAGCTGCAGGGTTTTCTCTCTCAAGGTTTCTGAGGGTGCAGCCTCTTTTTATTCTAAACTCCTGGCTGCATGCTGTCCTCTTCCTTTTCCCATTGGCCAAGGTACTAGGAAGGCACAGCCTTCTCAACCTGCCTATCCCATATTCCTCCTTGAACCTGGCATTTCCCCTCAAAGTTCAGGCTTGTGCAGACCCTTGTTTGTTTCAGGAGTCAAGTTGTCTGCACCTGGTAACAAACCTGCTGCCCAAAGGCAGTAGAAATATTACCACCCATTTCAAAGATATTAACACCCATCCCTTTACCCATCAAATTATTCATAAAGACATTAGGTCACATATTTCCTCTCAAACTGATGTTTCTTGTGCTGGTGACAGTCCTTTAAATCCAGCCTTCTGCCTGACCTCTCTGCTGTTGCAGTTCTGTGGGCAGAGGTTGTTGTGTCTTACACCTTCCCATGGGCAAGCCGATGTTCAGCCATCTCCAGGACAGCAGGGCCCCACCCCACATCACTGTGACCTAGGAAGACAAAATCCATCACTCCAAATGTCCCTCCTGTCTCCTTCTTCCCAGGCATTTGGCTCTGGCAGTGGGGTTTGCTGCTGGTTGCTGCAGGAAAAAGGAGATGACTGTGACACTTTGGGGCACATGGAAACAAGGAAACTCCTATGACACTCTGGGGCCCCATGGAACCAATATCCATTGTGACACACAGAAGCTCAGAGAACCAGAGAAACTCCTGCGACACTGTGGGGACGATGGAACCAAAAGTCTGACATGTGGAAATAGAGATTCCGCAACCAGCAGGTTAGTGAAGTAGATATGTTTGTTTATTCAGCGCTGGACACACGGGGAATCACTTCTTCAAAGCCGTGTGTGTCCAGCAGAGCAGATGCTCTGTATTATATAGACTTAAACTCATACACATTTATCATTGCCTATACATATCCATAACCTCTCCCTGCCTGCTCTCACGTTGTATGTCAATCAGCTTTTATTGTTCTGTGCTTGTGTACTTTTAGCACTCTTCACATCTGCAGTTCTCCAAGGCTTCTTGTCATGGTCCAAATCACAAATCCAGTTTTTACCAGTTTTTCGAGCACTGGTTTAGTCTTCAACAATAGGCGAGATCCCTTAAAGTGCAGAAAGTCCCCTTAAGGTATAGGAAAGTGGACCATCTGCTCTTGATCACACAGCAATATAGGAAAAGGACCATCTTTTCTTGACTACACTGTAAACTATAGTCTGTTTAACCCTTGATTACACAGCCAACTATAGTCTGTATAAGCCTATATCAATCCCCCTTTTCTAAACTATAGGAAAATTCTTTTGCCTTCTAGGTGATACCGCAATATTTTTTATTGTGTTTTCATGCACTTCAAGAATTGCAATAATTACATTTATATATTTCATTATCCTAACAATCCAAATAAGCATAAACAATAATACAACTAGACTTATGCAAACTAAAACTAAAAGCACTATTATAGGATGACACAACATATTTAAGATCCCAGTGGTGGTAGGGGACTGTCACTTGTATTAGGGATGGCTGAATAAAGTGACACAGACTCCTATGTTGTCAGAAGGCAAATGCCCAGTTTATTAGCCATCACATTCTTTTATAGACTGTTCCGACAAAGCTGGACCTGATTGGTCCTCAATAAACACCCCTCACATCATTGGCTAATTAGGAAGGACACCCTTCTGTGAACATCTTACAAGTAAATAACAAATTCAAAACACCAGCTGCAAAGATGAAAGATTGTTTTAATTCTTTCTCTGAGCTTTCTCAAAACTCCCCAGAGCAATGCCTGGGAAAGTTTACCTCTCTGACCAGACTGTCAGCATCCACAGGGGACCATCCAAAAAGTACTTCCCACCAATGGTGTGTCATGTCATCCCTTACTTGTCTTAAAACTTTCCCTATCTCTTCAGCATCATGGTGGATTGTGATTAAAGTTTTCTTTCCAGTCTCCTTTACTTTTTTGAGAATATTCCCTAGGTCTTCATGTCTTAATAATTGTTTTACTAGAGTAAGGTTCACCCCGATGGGTGTGGGTAATATCTCCTGAACCGTAGTAAAATTAGGTTTTGCATATTGATACAACAAAACTATTGCCTGATAAGAAAAATAGCACCCACCTATTCTGACAAAATTGCAGATACAAAGGTTAGAGTGGTTATAGATCATAGTTAGAATTATCTATCAGTACGGTGGGGTGTGCTGTTCTTAGATATGCACAGCCTTGGCCTGTATACACAAGCATAGTTGTTTGGTTAACTGGATGAACCTCAAAATGACAGATACTCTGTTCAGTATCTAGGCAAATGTCTTGTTCATCTATGGTGTTGCCTTCACAAATGAATCCTAGTTGTTCCCTTGCAATACAAGACTCTATATTTACAGTTCACCACTTTCCTTTAGTCTTTCGTGCCCAAGTTCTATGTTCAGAAGGATATAACAAGGTTTTGTCATGGTTCAATCCTAAGGCAATGATGGGAAGGATCATGTGCACTGAGGCATTACGAATGGTCAACATGAAATCAGTCACTATGCTAGTGACAGGCTCATAAGTGAAATTTACTAAAGTCCACCAGGGCTCCACCAAGCTCTCTTTCTACCTCAGTAGCATTGTCCCAAACAATCCTTCAGATCTCAGTGGGGAAGGTGCCCTCCCCTCCCTCTTGTATAACTGAGGCAGTGATTGATTGCATCCATAGTTGTGCCTGTATACAGCTGAAAACATTTTAATGAAACGTTGTCTTGGAATGTAATTAGTGCAGTTATTGTTAACTTATGATCCCGTTCTTCCATATTTTCCCACCCTGGTAATACTTTAGATAATTTCCATTGACTAGTGCCTAATGCTAGTAAGGAAGACTGAGAGGTTTTTATAAATTAACTAGATTGCCGCCTGCTACAGCTAATCTGTTCACTAATCCTTCTGAATCTATTGTATTCAAAACCCCCGTCCTGTTCCCAGCACTTCTGTAGGGTTTTTCTTCCTTCAAGTTGTAGGTATAAGTTTCTGTAGCCAATTGGTCCATTCCATGAAGGAAGTCTTAAGGAATGGAGCACATTCTGACCAGATGTTAGAAGCACTCACCTGCATTGCCATTTCAGCTTGCTTCAGGGATCATTCTGGGTTAATCAATAGCTTTTGAATTCCCGTATTTTTAATGGCATATGGCCCTATTTTGGTAATTAGAGGTTGGAGCTCCTTTTTATGTTGGGGCTTTTCATTTTTTGTTATGTTTTCATCAAGATCCTTGACTTTATTTAAACAAATTTGTGTTGTTGTATAGAAATTGTATACCCCTGTGTTCTTTGCTTTCAATGAGAATTCAGAAACTGTACAGTTAATTAAGCATTTATTGCCAACCACTGTTGAACCTATGGGCCCATGTTTTGTTGCATCATACAATACTTTCCCTAAAACATTTGTAGCATTCCCAGTAACAATCATACCTGTAGACTCATAGAAACCTCCCCACAACTTTTTAATAGCAGTGATGCCATTGAAGGTGCACATTAGTATTACATTTTTTGGTTTTTGCATATTCACACACCCTTTGATTAAGATTAGGATCGTGTAAAGAGTAGCTTTCCAGGATGTACTTGTGTGACCTTCCAGGAAGACTGTGGAGCCTTTTTGATTCTGGTGTGATGTATCCATGATGCTTGTTCCTCAATCTTGACTGCTGTGAAGGAAGTGAGGAGCACTTGGAATGGTCTCTCCCACTGTGGTTCCAGAGTTTTTTCTGTGAGAGTCTTTACATACACACAATCTCCAAGTTGGATGTTATGCACAGGCCCATCCAAACCCCTGCTTCAAGTCCCAACCACATTTCTCAGTTTCTCAGTTTTGTTGAGTTGTTTGCCTAATGCCACTATGTAGGAGGTCATAATTTCATCCCCAGCTTATGTGGACATCCCTTTTTGTATTCCATAAGGTCTCCCATACAAGATTTCAAAAGGGCTCAGTCCTTCTTTTCCCCTTGGCCTAGTTTGTATGCACAAGAGTGCTAGAGAAAGAGACTGAGGCCAGGTCAAGTTTGTTTCTTGTCCTAATTTCACAGTCTGCTGTTTGATTAAGTGGTTCATCTTTTCTACCTGTCCACTTGGCTAGGATGATATGGGGTATGAAGCTGCCAATCGATACCCAAATAGCTGATTTGCTGCACTATTTTTGAGGTAAAATGTGGTCCTCTTAATCTTCTTTCTCCTCTTAGGTCCTCTCTGTCCTCTTAGACATAGTTGCTGGAACTCCAAAGAGCAGTATTATCTCCTTTATTAGTATTCTTGTTACCTCCCAAGCCTTGGCTGTTCTGGTAGGGAATGCCTCTGGCCAGCCTGAAAAGGTATCAGTTAGTATCAGTAAATATCTATACTCCCCTTTTCCAGGGAGCTCCATAAAATCAATCTGCCACTGGTGCCCAGGCCCATTGCCTTTCCCAGTTTGACCTAATTTTGGTTTGGGGGTATTTTTGGGATTAGTCTGGAGGCAAAGATCGCATTGCAGAGTCACCTGTTTCACAGTGGCATGTAATTCCTAGCAATAATTTTTCTAAGTAGGAACTGGTGTAGGGCATCTGCCCCCCAGTGCCTTTTCTTGTGTTCTTCCCTAATCAAAGGCCATATTAAATAGGAGGGAATGATCAGTTGCCCTTGTGGGGTGAGAGCCTACCCTTCTTTATTAAATGACCCATCTAGGTCAGAAATGAGGCTTTGATACTCTTTCGTATCTTTTGGCTCACCTTCTAGGGAGATTTGCCCATCAAGGCTCCTGTTTTTACCTTTTTCTTGGCTGCCTGTTTTGCCTCTCTGTCCACCAGCTCATTTCCTTTTTCCAATTCCTAACTTACTTTTTGGAGTGCTTTGATGTCCATGACTGCCCCTTTCTCAGGCAGTTGGACTGCCTCCAACAGTTTCAGGATCTCTTCTAACACATTTTATGTTTTTGCCCTGTGAATTTAATAGTCCTCTTTTCTTACAGATTGCTCCGAATGCATGTATGACTACAAAGGTATATTTTGAGTCTATATAGATATTCACAGTTTTGCCTTGGGCCAGTTCCAAGGCTTGAGTTACAGCAATTACCTCTGCCTTCTGTGCAGAGGTATTGATGGGCAAAGGTCCTGACTCTATTATTTCTCGGCTGGTGGTGATGGCATATCCAGTGCATCTTTTACCGCTTAGGACATAACTGCTTCCATCTGTGAACTAGTTTTCCGTGTTCTCCACAGGACTATCTTTCAGGTCTGGACAGCTTAAATATGTCACTTTGGTGGTTTCCAGACAGTCATGATGTGCTGGTTCCTCTGTATTTCTGCTGAGGAAAGAGGCTGGATTGACAATATTATTTACCACAATTTACACGTTGTCTTGTTCTACCATTGTAGCCTGATATTTCAAAAATCTTTTTTGGGGAAACCAATGCCCACCTTTACATTTCTAGTACTGCGGATACTGTATGAGACACTAGCATGGTCATTGTCTCGCCCAGGGTAAATTTTTGGGCCTCATGGATGTTTAGTGCCATGGCTGCGACCGCTCACAAACATCCAGGCCAACCTTTTGCACTTGTGTCTAGCAGTTAGGAAAAGTAAGCCACTGATCAGTGACACTGGCCCAGATCCTGTGCCAGTATTCCTAGGGCAATCCCCTGCTTCTGATGGGAAAAGAGAAAAAATGGTTTACTCACATCTGGAGTTCCAAGGCTGGAGCTGACATCAGAGTCTTTTTTAGTGACTCAAAGGCTTGTGTAGCTCCTTTGTTCCATTAAAGGTTCTTTCATTCAGTGGTTGTCAGCACATATAGGGGTTTAATCAGCAGTCCATAGTTGTAGATCCACAGCTGCCACCACCCCAAAAAGGTTTGTAACTCTTTCACTGTTTGTGGCCTTGGCGTTTGGCATATTGACTCTTTTTGGGCTCATCTTAGAGTTCTTTGTCCAGCACTAATCTTATATCCTAGATAAGTTACCTCCTGCTGCATTACTCAGGCCTTCTTCTTAGATAACCAGTACACAAATTTAACAAATCCAATTTAACATCCAATTATTATTCCACTTAATAACCCTCCAGCAGCTGCAGGTATAATCCAAGTAATCATTTAAAGGGGTCTGCTCACGCTTTTCCTGCTTCAATCATTAGCAGGTCCATCCTGGCTAATGCTGGGACGCAGCAGTAACCCTGGGTTTGCTTGATCTGCGCTCAAGATCACTAGCTCTATCAGTCAGCAAATCCCAGGGCACCCTCCTCCTAAAATTCAGGGCACCCTCCTCCCAAACAGGACTATGCCGTACACCAGATGTCTCTGAGTGCTTCACCAGCAGCCCCCGGCCAAGCACCAGCGTCCCCTACAACTTACTGGCCCCGGCTTTGTCAAACATGCTGTTTGCAACCACAGGAGGTTCTTCCCTGCTCCTGCAGTGAACAGCTGGGGAAGGAGTTACTCCAAGAAAAGGGCTCAGGGCGTGCCTAGGGCATCATCCTCCAGTCAGTCCTGCAGACGAGCAGAGAGACTCCTGACTGGCTCACCAAATGACACGTAGAAATAAAGACTCCACAACCAGCAGGTTACTGAAGGTAGATACGTTTGTTTATTCAGTGCTGGACACACGGGGAATCACTTCTTCAAAGCCGTGTGTGTCCAGCAGAGCAGATGCGCTGTATTAAATACACTTAAGCTCATACATATTTGTCATCACCTACACATATCCATAACCTATCCTCACCTGCTCTCACTTCGTATGTTAATCAGTTTTTATTGTTCTGCGCCTGCACGCTTTTAGCACTGTGTCCTGGATTGCCAAGCAAATTGTATTCTATTTGCCATCTGTATGGCAGTTGTCTTCTGTTAAGTGGGCAGTTTTCCTTATCTCTTCCACAACGAGGGAGACATCTGCTGATAACGGGCTATTGAATGTTGCTGCATGACTGATAAGAACTATAGCATCCCATTGTGAGATGCTCTGCCCAGAGGGGAGAGCCGAGCACTCCTAGCTGGATATAATCTGGAGTTTCTGGAACACCAGCACAGCTCTCTCCACTGGATCTTCAGAGGAAGACTACACCCTTCTACAGGATCCCTGCTCCAACAGAACCACCCCTGACACTCCAGGAGGGCTGCAGCCACAATTCCAATTGCACTGCTACCAACACCCTGACCAGCAGGGTGTCAGGTTGTGTTCTGACTCTGTCAGTGTTGTTTTAGTTTACTGCATCGTTTATTTTATTTTTTAGTTTCTTCCCTAAAAAGAACTGTTATTCCTGCTCCCATATTTTTGTCTGAGAGCTCCTTAATTTCAAATTTATAACAATTTGGAGGGAGGGGGTTTACATTTTTCTATTTCAGGGGAGGCTCCTGCCTCCTTAGCAGACACCTGTCTTTCCAAACTAAGACACATTGCTTTCTGGGGGTCTTTTGGGCAGTGGTCATGGGATGAAGTAAGCAGTCTTCCTAGTATGCCCTTTGAATGAACCTGGTCTTTGTGCAGACTCTCTTCACATCTGGCCATTCTCCAAGGCTTCTGGCCATGGTCCAAAACACAGATCCAGTTTCTACCATTTTTTTGAGCACTTGTTTAGTCTTAAACAATAAACTATATTCCCTTAAGGTATAAAGGATCCCCTTAAAGCATAGGAAAGAGGATCATCTGCTCTTGATTACAGAGCAATATAGGAAAAGGACCATCTTTTCTTGATTACACTGTAAACTATAGTCTGTTTAACCCTTGATTACACAGCCACCTATAGTCTGTTTAAGCCTATATCAGGGCCAAAGTGACACTGTGCAGCCCCGTGGAACTGAGGGTCCATTGTGACACAGCAGGGCCTCGTGGAATCAAAGAATCCAAAGGAATAAAACATTTCTTGCAGAGTTCTGTCTTGGGGAATGTCCTTGGTGGCAGCTTGGGCTTGGCACACACTTGAGGAGGGTGTCTTTCCTCATTTTTCAATGAGGAAACTCAGAAATTTTTGATTGCTTCAAAAAAATAAACCCCCAATTTGCCTGAGTGCAGCCAGTTCTCCAAGCAAAGCAGGTCCCAGGTGAGTGAGGAGAGACAGGATGGGGTTGGGAATGTTGAGCAAGGTTGTCCACACTGGCTCAGACCTCAACGCACAGCTTCTCTGACCAGGCCAGACCACCTGAGGAAAGTCCCTGAGTCAACAGCAGTCACTGAATGCTGCAATCAACTCTTCTCTAAAGAGAAATTTAATAAAATACAATCTTTAAAATAGGAATTCATATTTTTAGAAGCTCTTTGAAGTATTTCTCCATAACTGCAGTAGGAAATCTTCCTAACAAACAGCACCAGACCAGAGGGAAATCAAGGCAGAGCCATGCTATGTCAGGACTGGCTTGATCCTAATGAACCCTGTGGTGCATTTAGTGCTGAGCCCTGGAATCTCAGAGCCTGAGAGGAGATTGCACAAACCTTTGGAGTCAGTCAGAAAAAAATCCCAAAATGTCTCGAGGCATTAATGGATCACACTGAGATCTATCCTAAGCACAGGCTCCTCATGGACTCCTTGGAGGAGAGAACTGGAGGCCAGGATTGCACAAAAACCTCTCAGAGACTCAGTGTGGGAAGGAAAATCCAAAGCACCTTAAACACCTTGCATATCTCAAAGTATTAATGAGCCCCACTGAGTGTCAATACAAAGCTCTCAAGGGACTAATTAATGCAAATAATTGGGGCCATGATTACACAAACTTCTAACAGAGTATAACTTCTGTATTGATGCCTAAAGAGGCTACCTGGAACAGAGGCGAGAGAGTGTTAGATTGTTTTGTCTAACTACACTGTGAAGAGAACTTGCTAACACCCTATCTGAAGTTCAGAGTTATATACTAATGCAGTACCGAATCTGGAAAGCATGAAAGCTGAAACTTAAGGCATCAGTATCAAAAGGGAAACACCAAGTACTTTGAAAAAATGGCAGTACCTTGAAGCATTAATGAGCCCACTGAATGTTGTCACTGACAAAGAATCTTAAGGGATTCATTACATCCGATAATTGGAGGCCATGATTGCACAAACCTCTCAGAAATCCAATGCAAAAGCAAAACCCAAAGTCCTTTGAAGAACGTGCGCTCCCTGGAACCCCCACAGGGCCGTTCCTGTCCAAGGCTTCCCAGGGACCTGTTCCAGCATAACCTTGAGGCCACTGGGATGGGGGGGAGGATCCTGAGAGCAGGACAAGGGGCTGACAGCGCCCAGCCTGGCTGGGGCTGTGCCAGGAGGCCCCAGGGCCTCAGGACAAGGTGTCTCCTCCCAGCCCTTGGTGGCACAGACGCTGTTGTGCCCCAGGGCACCAAGACTTGGCTTCTCTTTGTCCCCTCCTGTCATTACTGCCTCCAGTTCTCTGCTCTGCCTGGGGCCTGGGGACACTTTCTCAGTCGTGTCCCTCAGTGGGACCCATTAAAGGTATCAGGAACTTTGGAGTTTGGTTCTGACTGTGAATTCTTTAGAAGTTTCTTCAGCTCCCTCTCAGGGACTGATGTTCAGGGCCTCAGCACAAATCCCCAGAGGCTCATTAAAGTCCTGGTGCTGTGTCTGTGCTGCTGAGCTGGGCCAGGCTGAACCAGCAGGGCACAGACAGAGCTCACAGGGGCTCAGCACTGGCAGGGGCTGTGGGACGTCCCAGAGGGGGCTGTGTCACAGTGACACCTCTGTGGCTGTGTCATAGAGGCACAGAGCAGCTGTGATGTCAGCAAGGGGCTGTGTGACAGCACAGAGTGGGTTGGGTGGGGTCACAGATGGGGCTATGATGTCACACAGTCTGTAATGTGAGGTCATCAAGCAGCTACAGCATCATAGAGGGCACTATGTGACTTCACTGAGCAGGCTGTGACATCTCTGCTCAATTGTATGACATCATAGAGTAGGTTATGATGTCACATGGTGGTGATATGACTTCATAGAGTGGGCTGTGAGGTGACAGAGGAGACATCCTAGAGTGGGCTGTGACATCCCAGAACACCCTTGTGACATGCCAGGACAGGTTGTGTGACCTCACAGTGTCGACTGTAACATGTCTTAGGTTGCAATGCAAGATGTGACCAAAAGTATGTAAGCTATCACTGGGAGGTAGGGGGTGTTCTTTATCTTTTCCATGTCTCATCCCTCATAACTCTGAGGGCATATCATCTGTTAATGGCTCAGCTGTTAAAATCAGGTGGGGCAGTTTTCTTTACCTCTTCCACGACCCATCCACCCTCTGGGGAGATACCTTCCGTTAATGGGCCATGGAGCCTCACTGCATGACTGATAAAATTGCACCATCCCATTGTGAGATGCTTCACCCATGGGGAGGGGCCAAGCATTCCTAACTGGATATAATCTGAGATTTGGAAAACCACAGCCAGCCTTTCCCCACTGGATCTTCAGAGGAAGACCAGGCCCATCTACACCACCACTAGACCTTCAGAGGAAAACAACACCCTTTTAAAGGATCACTGCCTTAACAGAACCACACCTGTCCCTCCAGGAGGACTGCAGCCACCATTTAATTGGACTGCGACCAACACCCTGACCAACAGGGCCTCAGGTTGTATTCTGACTCTGTCAGTGGGTATTTTTGTATTACTATATTTGTATTTTAAAATTCCTGTTCTTCCTATTCCCATATCTTTGCCTGAGAGCTTCTTAATTTCAAAATTATAATAATTCAGAGGGAAGGGGTTTACATTTTCCATTTCAGGGAGGCTCCTACCTTCCTTAAGCAGACATCTGTCTTTTCAAACCAAGACACATTCTGGTGCCCAATGTGGGGCCCGAGGGCACAGAGAGAAAAAATCTTGAGTAACCTAATTTTTTGTGTGTTGGATATAGAAACCTTGTTAGGTGGCACCATGTGGCCTAGCTTACTCTGTTTTGGGTGGCATGTGGTCATGGCTATATTTCTCCTATTTGCAGGCCCTTAACTAAACATGAATCCTATAACTAAGACTACTGTGGCTTTATGGGTTAATAAGGTGAAGAATTAATGGATTTTTATGTTCCTCTGGAAGGAGGGCACATGGATTCAGAGCTATCATACACTAACTGTATGGTTTTGGGTTACTTTAATAATGATACTTACTGTGAGGAAATGACATCAGGGGAAATTCTCTCCCAATCCTTCACCCAGCTCTTTGGGTCTGCCCCACCAGTCTTCAAAGGGTTCAAATATTCTCTAAATGCTAATGATATCATACAGGGGCTGGTGTTGCTGATATGCCTGCATTCAGAGATAAGGGAAGATTGACTTGGATAAGCACCCTGATACCTACCCCAGAAACTAGGAATGATGCCCTAGAGCCTTACCCTGCCCCACAGCCCACCCCAGAAATTAATCACCCGGATTGGGTGGGGTTTCTGGTAAAGGACATAGGCCAGATGCTGAAGGAATACACTTCCCCAGCTGGTGAGAAGCCCTCCCCCTGCCTCAAAGAGGGAGAGCCTGATAGTGCAGCCACTGAACCCACAGATGTTACAACCATCCAGGTTCCAGCTGTACCACAAGGGCAGTCCCAGCCAGCAGCAGTCACCCCTGTGGAAATGAGGAAGTCTAAGATGAAATCAGAGCACCCAGATAATGGTAAGTATAAGAAAGGAGGGCCCTCACAACCCACAGGGGAGCAAATGGTTGAGACCATCACCGAGTCCCTGACATATTAAAATCTCCATAATCTGCAAAAAGACATTTTACGATGGGAACGTGAGGCTTATACAACCTGGTTACTGGTCTGGGACCTTATGGGTACAGGTGTGCAACTGGATGGTGGTGAGGCAAGGGATTTGGGATCCTTGACCCAGGACTCAGGTGTGAATCAGGTATTTGTAAGCCAGGGTTCCTTTCCCTCTGGGAGCAACTTTTAATGAGTGTAAGAGAGAGGTTTGTCCACAGAGAGGAAATGCAGGACCAGAACCATAGAATGCGCTGGAAGACCCTTGAGGAAGGGATCCAACAGCTGAGAGAAGTGGCAGTATTGGAGGTACTTTTTGGGAGGGATGGACAGCATGATAATGACCCCGACCAAGTCAGGTGCACAGGGCAAATGTTGTGGAGCCTGGCAAATCTGGGGCCATCTCAATACACCACCTTCACTGCAGTGATTAATGTCGATACCAACTGAGAGACAGTGGGATCTGTTGCCAATAAGCTTAGAAATTGTGAGAGTATGATCAATGACCCAATGCAGGCTCATGTCTCCACTGTGGTTAAGAGTCTCCAAGAGGACATAAGGGAGATGAGGGAGGAGGTGAGGAGGAACAGTTCCCATATGGCACCAGTGCGAGTCACAGGCCCCAGAGTCAGAGCCCAACGTTCCCCAGCTACAGAGAGAGGGTACACCCCACGGGCTGACCTGTAGTTCTTTCTGCGTGACCATGGCGAAGACATGGGAAGGTGGGATGGGAAACCCACTTCTGTCCTGGCAGCATGGGTGCGCCAGCTCAAGAAGGGAAACATTAAGCAAGTGATGTTCCACTGAAGTGAAAGCCTTCATTGACCAAGCTGCCAGGTATGCTCTGTCAGATCTCCTTGAAGGAACCTCTAGTATGTATGCCCAGGAAAGAAATAAAAACCAGGGCTAGAAGGGCCCTGCCTCTAGCCAATATGAGGCACGGGAAAACTGGGTCTTTTGGATGGTGTGAACTGATAGCCTGGCACATCAAAGCCACAGAAATATGGGTCTGAAGTGTTGGTTGATACTGATGCACAGTGTACCCTAATGCCATCGGGACATGTGGGGGCAGAACCTGTTTCCATTGCAAGGGGGATGGGGGGTTCACAGCAATTGACCGTGCTGGCAGCTGAGGTGAGCCTGACTGGGAAGAAGGGGCAGAAACATCCTACTCTGACTGGCTCAGATGCCCCGTGTATTCTGGGCATAGATTTCCTCTGGAATGGCTTTACAAAGACCCAAAGGGACTCAGGTGGGCTTTTGGCATAGCTGCTGTAGAAACAGAGAACATTAAACAGTTGAACACGTTGTCTGGACTATCAAAAGACCCATCTGCAATAGGACTCCTGAAGGTGGAAGAGCAACGAGTGCCAATTGCCACCTTTATGGTGCACTGCCAGCAGTATCAAACGAATCAAGATGCTGTGATCCCCATCCACAGAATGATCCGTGAGCTGGAGAGCCAAGGGGCGGTCAGTAAGGCCCACTCACCCTTCAGCAGCCCCACTTGGCCTCTGTGCAAGTCTGACAAAGAATGGAGATTGACTGGGGACTATCGTGGCTTGAATGAAGTGACTCCACCGCTGAGCGCTGCTGGGGCAGACATGCTGGAACTCCAGTACGAGCTGGAGTCCAAGGCAGCAGAGTGGTACGCCACTGTTGATATTGCTAACACGTTTTTCTCCATTCCTCTGGCTGCAGAATGCAGGCCTCAGTTTGCTTTCACCTGGAGGGGCGTGCAGTACACCTGCAAATGCCTGCTGCAGGGATGGAAACACAGGCCCACCATCTGCCATGGACTGATCCAGGCTGCACTGGAAAAGGGTGAGGTTCCAGAGCACTTGCAGTCTATAGATGACATCATTGTGTGGGGAAACATGGCAATGGAAGTATTTCAGAAAGGAGAAAAAATCATCCAGAATCTACTGGAGGCCAGCTTTGCCACCAAGAAGAGCAAAGTCAAGGCACCTGCCCAAGCGATCCAGTTCCTGAGAGTGAAGTGGCAAGACAGACAGCGTCAGATTCCCACTGAGGTCATCAGTAAGATCACTGTCATGTCTCCACCAACGAGCAAGAAGGAAGCACAAGCTTTCCTAGGCACCACAGGCTTTTGGAGAATGCACATTCCTGAGTACAGCCAAACTGTGAGCCCTCTTTACCTGGTCACCCGCAAAAAGAATGATTTCCAGTGGGGCCCTGAGCAGCAACAAGCCTTTGCCCAGATCAAGCAGGAGATC
>NW_005054795.1:37441-40636 GCF_000277835.1 Geospiza fortis | reverse complement strand
AAGGCCAACTGGCAGCGTGGAGGAAAACCAGTCTAGGCTGCTGATGAATGGAAAGACATTGCCCCTTGGCTAGAGAAGATGCCTGTGAAAGTCTGCCATGTAGATGCCCATGTCCCAAGAGTCAGGCTAATGAGGAACCACCGAAACAATCAGCAGGTAAGATCAGGTGGCAAAGATAGAGGTGTCCAAGACAGATCTCTAGATTGGCAACACAAGGGGGAGTTTCTCCGAGCTCGATGGGCCCATGATGCCTCAGATCATCAAGGCAGAGATGCCATCTCTAAGTGGCCACGAGACAAAGGGGTAGATTGAACCACGGACAGTGTTTTTCAGGTTATCCATGACTGTGATACGTGTGCTGAAATCAAGCAGGCCAAGCAGGTGAAGCCCCTATGGTGTTGGGAAGGATGGAAGTTTGGCAAGAAAGTATCACAGATATGTATGCTTAGCAGAAAGAATTTTAAATGTAGAATCTGATGAAGGAATAGAGATGGAAGCAAGTTTTGATATAGAAGAAAAGAATTGCTGAGCCAGTCTCACTGGATAACCAATGAGGCTATGTTAGTTAGAAGGGGTTTTTATGGCTTAGAGCAAAGGATAAACCCACCTCACCTCAAACAAGATGTTTTTACCAAGCAGAAAAATAGCACAGGCAAACAAGTCAGTAAATGTTGCAAGTAGAAAAAAGGTCTCAGAATTTTCCAGTGCAAGAAAACTGAAAAACAACTTCTAGCTTAAACTGTAATGTACTAACTTTTAGTGATTGGAGAATAGTAACACGAATATGGTAATTATAGTAGTTATGATAGGCTACAGATTAAAGTTAAGGTATAGGTTGGTTCTACTGTATTAAGATGCTCAGCAAAGAAAAGTATCTAATGCATTGTAACCAAAACCAAAGGGTCTCCAGGCCCGCCTGCAGCTGGAGCTGACAGCCGTAGGCACAGGCTCTGTCGCCCACGACCCTGGACTGCTGTAACATCTTGCATGTAATAAACTGCATTTTGAAGAGCCTCCTAGAGTCCCACATCCCTCATTTCGGCTCTTAAACCTGAGGACCCTGATCAGAATTTTGGCCTGCTTGAGGTGGGTGCACACCAAGGTCCTGAGGCCCCTGAGCAGAGTTCTGGCCTGCCAAGTGATTGTTTGCAGGTGTATTTGCTGCCATGGTACACTGCTTCTAGCAGGGCCTGGTTAAGGGGGCGATGTGCCCTGTATGCTTGCACCTGCTTTGCGACAGTAGTCCAGGAATTTTTCCACCTCTTGGCCGAATGAACTTGCTGGGGCAATTTTGGTGGTCCCCCCCATGGAAGATCCTTCGTCTGTTTCACTACCACCGTGAGGGACGGAGATTGAAGCCCCCCTGCCAAGGACTGAGACTGAGACCCCTATAATTCTGACACAGTATGCTGACCAAACCGAAGTGAGCAAAAACGTGGTGGCCAAGGGCCTTGTTGGAGACAGCCAGGTACTGTGGGGAAAGGGACATGGGGCTGGAGGTGGCCCTGTGGTACCTCAGTGTCCCCACGTCACCCCAGTGTCCCCAGTCCCCTCCATAGCCCTGAGAACCTCCATGTCCCCAAACCACCACTGTGTCTGCAACCCCTCCCAGTGTCCCCGTGGCACCTTCTTGAGGGAGTACGCAGGGTGCTCCAGGAGGTCCTGATGTCCCCAGTCTCTCCTGGTGTCCTCAGCCCTGCCTAGTGTCCCTGTGCCACCTTCTAAAGGGCGTATGCCATGTGCTCCAGGACATCCCCTTGGCCTCAAGCCCCACAACATCCCCAACTCCCCCGATGTCCCCAACCCTTCCCAGTATCCCCATGCCACCTTCTTGAGGACAAAGGCCAGGTGCTCCAGGAGGTTCCTGCAGGTGTAGATGGCCTGGGTGTCACTGGTGCCGTCTTTGTAGCCCAACAGGTGCTTGAAGGCCACTGTGTTGTCCTCCTTGAAGGCCAGCACCAGCTGGTTGCTGAGCCTGAACAGGATCAGCTTGGGGACAAAGGCCACCACCTCTGTCACCACATGTCCTATCATGGTGACAATGGCGTGTTTTGTCCCAAAACGGTGTCACCCCATGCTTGGGAACAAAGTCCTCCATGGCCAGGCCCTGTCTCACCCTGGTGACACCACTATGTTTCACCCCAAAGCAGTGTCACCCTATGGTTTGGGACAAAGGCCACCACTGCCATCAGCTCCTTTCTCACCACGGTGATGCTGCCATGCTTTGTCCCAGGACACCCCAGCGTCCCTTTCAAAGTGTCCCCATGTCCCCGTGCTCCCTCCCTGGTATCGCAGCCCCTTGTGCTACTGTCCCCAGTGTCCCCACCTGCCATCCCCACTGTCCCAGCTCGCTGTCTATGGGCACCGGCACCAAAGCTGCCTCGGATGTGCTGTACCTGGGGCCACAGCTCAGCAGCCGCTCAGTCTCTGGGGACACCCGCCGGTGTCACCTCAGTCTGGTGTCCCCCCTGCTCGGTGTCACCCCCTGCTCCGTGTCCCCGCTGTTCGGTGTCATCCCGTGTCCTAGGATCACCCCTGTCCCGGTGTCCCCCCTTCTCGGTGTCACCCCCCAGTCCGTGTCCCCCTCGGTCCGGCGTCACTCCTCTCTTCCGGTGTCCCCACTGCCCAGTCCACAGTGTCCCCAGGCTCCGTTAAACCCCCGGTCAGGACTCCCTGTCCCCGGTGTCCCCCCACCCCGTTCTGGTGTCTCCTCTGCTCGCCGTCCCCTCTGCCCACACTGCAGGGGCACAGCATCCCCTGGAGCCGTTAACTCCCCCGGCCCGGTCCTCGGTGTCCCCTCGCCCGAGTGTCGCTCCTGTTCCCGGCCCCTCCCCGCTCCCGCTACTCCCATTCCCCGCGTCCCTCTTGCCCGGTTCCCATCCCTGTTCCGTTCCCATTCCCACTCCCGTTCCCGGTCCCTTTCCCGTATTTCCAGTCCCATTCCCGGTTCCGGATTCCCGGTCCCTGTTCCCATTCCCGGTCGCAATCCCGGTCCCGGCTCCTGTCCGCATTGCCAGTCCCAGTCCCGTATTCCCTGTCCCATTCCCGGTCCCAGTCCCGCATTCCCTGTCCCATTCCCGCTCCCTGTCCCCATTCCCGCTCCCTGTCCCCATTCCCGGTCCCAGTCCCGCATTCCCTGTCCCATTCCCGCTCCCTGTCCCCATTCCCGGTCCCAGTCCCGGATTCCCTGTCCCA
>NW_005054795.1:34054-37193 GCF_000277835.1 Geospiza fortis | reverse complement strand
ACGGGGCGAGTTTGGGAAACCGCCCAGGGCAGAGCGCAGCTGCTTTTGTGGGTTGGCACTGCCCGGGCCGGGCCGGGAGCGGAGGAGGAGCGGGAGGAAGAGGCGGGACAGAGAAAGAGGAAAAGGAAGAAGACGAGCAGGAACTGGAGACAGAGACGGGCAAGGAAGAGCAGCAGCGTCAGCAACACCACGCGGTTCCCCCGCTGAGGCCGCAGATCCCCCGGCTCCTGCTGCATCGCCCTCAGAACCCGCAGGTGAGTGTGGAGCGGGAGCCCGCCCCAAATCCGTTGGGGGGGTCCCTGGGAGGGTTTTTTTTATGGGGCAAGGGATCTTAGGATCTTCCAGGACCCAAAAGCTGAGCTACAAATAACCCTTGGGGGGTCCCGCGTGCCCTGTCCCTGCGGGCAGAGAGGCGATCTCGGGGTTGGGGGTCCCAGGGAGAGCCGGGGGGAACGCGTGAGCCCCGAAGAGGGGAGAGCGCAGAGGGGCGATCCCTCAGCTTGGATACCCGGCAGCCTGGAGGGTTGAAGGAGGCCAGAGATGAGCGGGCTCCGGGCCCCCCGAGGCTGAAAGGGGCGCTGACTTCTCCAGCTGCACTTGGGCAGCGGCACCATCAAGCCCAACGCGATCAGCCCTTATTTTCCCCCCACAAAGCAGGATTTCCCGTTCCTCAACCTTGGCCGGATGGAGGAAGAGGAGGCTGCAAGGAAGAGGAAGATGGCCCAGGAGCCGCAGGCAGGTGAGGAGGAAGTCAGTGCCCCTTTCCCCCTCTCTCCTGCTCCATCTCCCAGCCCAGCACGGCCCCCGGCTGCAGGACAGCCCTGCTGCCAAAGCTGTCCTGCTGGGGATGCACTGGGGGGATCTCCTTGCCCTGCCCTGTGGCACGGAGGCAAATCCCATCCTGTCCTTGTCCTTCCTCCCCCAGAGCAGGAGCTGAGGGCGGAGACCAGGGAGGATGACTCACCACAGCAGAACCTCGTGGATGAGGCCATTTTGAGTGGCTCCAGGGCACAGGAATCCAAGGGGGAGGAGAAGCCCCGGAGATCCCGCACAAGGAGGGGCTGCAAACGCAGCCCAGGGAGGTCAGAGGAGGAAAGACCCACCCTGGGACGGGATGGCGGCCAGAGCTCAGAGCTGGGGGTCCCCGAGCAACTTCGCAATGGGCAGAAGCCCCACAAGTGTGGGGAATGTGGGAAGAGCTTCAGCCGAAGCTCAGCCCTGATCCGCCACCAAAAGATCCACACTGGAGAAAGGCCCTATGAGTGTGGGGACTGTGGGAAGAGCTGCTGGGACAACTTTGATCTGATCAACCACCAGAGAAGCCACACGGGGGAACGGCCGTATGAGTGTGGGGAGTGTGGGAAGAGCTTTCAGAGAAGCTCCACTCTTCTGAAGCATCAGCGGACACACACAAATCAGAGGCCCTATGAGTGTCCCAAATGTGGGAAGAGGTTTCAGACAAGCTTCCATCTCCTCACACACGAGCGGATTCACACAGATGAGAGGCCCTTCCGCTGCCCCGACTGCATGAAGGGCTTCAAATATAACCATGACCTCGTCAAGCACCGGCGCATCCACACTGGGGAGAGGCCCTACGAGTGTCCCGAGTGTGGGAAGAGATTCACCCAGAAGTCAAACCTGATTGTCCACAAGAGGATCCACACCGGTGAGAGGCCCTATGAGTGTGGGCAGTGTGGGAAGAGATTCAGCCAGAGCTCTGAACTGATGCTTCACCAGAGGATCCACACAGGGGAACGGCCTTACGAGTGTCCCGACTGTGGGAAAACCTACAGCCGGAGCGATCACCTGATGATTCACCAGAGGAGCCACACCGGGGAGCGGCCCTACGAGTGTGGGGAGTGTGGGAAGAGGTTTCAGAGCAGCTCAGATCTCCTCGTACATCAGCGCATTCACACGGATGAGAGGCCCTTCCGCTGCCCTGACTGCGGGAAGGGATTCAAGCACAACTCCACCCTTGTCACCCACCAGCGCATCCACACTGGGGAGAGGCCCTACAAATGTCCCCAGTGTGGGAAGACCTTCAGCCAGAGGTCAGCCTTGACCCAACACGAATGGAGGCACCACTATGAAAGCCCTGTGAGTGCCCCAAGTGTGCCCCAAGTGTGCACTGCGACAGTTCCATACCCCGTGGCAGTATTTGTGCTGCATGCTGTCCAGTGGGCAGAGCCCCAGTGATCTGTGGTGCTGGTAAATTGTGTTGGGAAGACACATGGCTGGGGGCTCCACCTCTTAATGGCTCCATGTGGCCTTGATTATCTTTTCATTTCTTTCTGTCCTTTCAAAACACCCCAAACCAGGATAAAATAAAAGCATTGAACTAAGACAAGGATTGGGACATGTGGGGATCTTCCAGAGGATGTGGGGGCTGCTACATTCCAGGGAGTTGAGGGTTCCTGGGTGGGACTTGGGGGTTGCTCAGGGCTTTGGGCACCCCAGGCTGAGTGGCTCCGGCTGCACTGGGAGACCATGGCAGAGTTTCTTGGGCAGCTAATCAAGGACCCCCTGCCCTGGAACTATCCCCATGACTCCCTGTCCTGGTTCCCCACGTCCCCTGTCCACGATCCCCCTCTCCCTGCTGTCACTCCCCTTGCTCCCCACCTGTTCCCATGTCACTGCACTCCTTGTCCCGTCCTGCTCCCATCCCAGTCTGGATCCCATTCCCATCTCATCCCCCGTCCCTGTCCAGTATTTGGTTGCCGTTCCCATATTCCCAGGCCCATATTCCCTGTCCTGTTCCCGTTCTCATATTCCCGGTCCCACTGGCGGTTGCGCTTCCGTTCCCATATTTCCATTTCTATGTTCCCAGTCCCATTCCTGTATTCCCGTTTGCGATCCTGGTCTCATCTTCCTAATCCCCATTTTATATTCTCTCTCCGGTTGCGGTTTCCATATTCCCTGTCCCGGTCCCATATTCCCTGTCCCATTCCCTTGTCCCCATTCTCGCTCCCTGTCCCCTCTCCCCGGACGCCGCCGGCATCGCTCTGGCCCCCTCCGGCCCTCATGTGACCGAGGAAACCCCACGCTGCTCCCGCCCACCAATCCCAGCGCTCGATCGCTCCTCTATTTGCATAACCACGCCCTTCGTTTGGCCACGCCCAGCGTCGGCTGGAGCCCGCCC
>NW_005054795.1:17171-33514 GCF_000277835.1 Geospiza fortis | reverse complement strand
GCCGGGGACAAAGCGGCTGCCTGGGGGGGTGGGGGAGGCTGCGGATGAGCGGGCTCCGGGCCCCCCGAGGCTGAAAGGGGCGCTGGCTTCTCCAGCTGCACTTGGGCAGTGGGACCATCAAACTCAACGCATTCAGCCCTTGTTCTCCCCCAAAGCAGGATTTTCCATTCCCAAACCTTGGCCCAATGCAGGAGGAGGAGGAGGCTGCAAGGAAGAGGAAGATGGCCCGGGAGCCGCAGGCAGGTGAGGAGGAAGTCAGTGCCCCTTTCCCCCTCTCTCCTGCTCCATCTCCCAGCCCAGCACGGCCCCCGGCTGCAGGACAGCCCTGCTGCCAAAGCTGTCCTGCTGGGGACGCACTGGGGGGATCTCCTTGCCCTGCCCTGTGGCACGGAGGCAAATCCCATCCTGTCCTTGTCCTTCCTCCCCCAGAGCAGGAGCTGAGCATGGAGAGCAGGGAGGACAAATCCCCACAGCAGAACCTGGTGGAAGAGGCCGTTTTGAGCGGCTCCACAGCGCAGGAACCCAACGGGGAGGAAAAGCCCTGGAGATCCCTCACGAGGAGGGGCTGCAAACGCAGATCACGGGGATCTGAGGAGGAAAGACCAACCCTGGGTCAGGGAGGTGGCCAGAGCTCAGAGCTGCAGGATGAGGAGAAGCCCCACAAGTGCTCGGAATGTGGGAAGAGCTTTAGTAAGAGATCCTATCTGATCCGCCATTGGAGAATCCACACCGGGGAACGGCCCTACGAGTGTGGGGAGTGTGGAAAGAGCTTCTTCGAGCACTCCATGCTGATTGTCCACCAGAGAATCCACACAGGGGAGAAGCCCTATGAGTGTGATCAATGCAGGAAGAGATTTCAGATCAGCTCCACTCTCGTCAGACATCAGCGGATTCACACAGATGAGAGGCCGTTTCTCTGCCCCGACTGTGGGAAGGGATTCAACCGTAATTGCACCCTCATCAAACACCGGCGCATCCACACCAGGGAGAGGCCTTACAAGTGTCCTGAGTGTGGGAAGAGCTTCTCACAGAGCAGTAACTTGACCCAACACCAACGGAGCCAGCACTAAGGGCAGCCCTGCGAGTTCCCTGAGGGCAGGAAGAGCTTCGTGTGCTGCTCCAGCTCCATCCTCCACGGGAAGATCTGCACTGGATGATCCCCAGTGAGCCCTGGTGGGCAGGGCCCTGGTCATCTGTGGTGCCGGTGATCCCTGTTGGGAAGACGCCTGCTGGGGGGGGCTCCACATCCTCCTGGCTCCCTGTGGGCTCCTGGACACATCCACAGCCCAACATCAGAAATCCCTTGCGGAGAGTGGATTGGTCAACTTCTGACTGCAGAAAAATCTCACCTTTTTCGTCATCTAGTGGCATTGGGCAATACTGGATAGCCTTGCAGATCTTCTCCAACATAAATCCATTGTTTTAGTTCTCCATGGCCCACGGCTGTCTTTCACAGCCAAATGAGGACTGGGGCAAAACCCCTGATTTTGGAGACAGTGGGATGGAAACCCCTCCAAAAAAGGTTCTTCCCACCCACCCAAGCACATAGATGCTCTGCTGGCAGGGACATGTGAATAATTTTGTTTTGGCCTTGATTTTCTTTTCCTTTCTTTCATCCCTTTGAAACTCCTGAAACTGTGTTAAAAATAAAGACATTGAACTAAGGCATGGATGGGGGCGTGGTAGGACAATGACATGGGTGGGGACAAGGGGGGACATGGAAATAGTTGGGGACATGGGCGACCCAGACGTAGGTGGGGACATGGGAGGACACAGACATGGAGAGTGACATGGGGGTCATGCCCTAAGTTTTATCATATTTTTCAGATTCTATACTACCTTGGTGTGTAACTCTGAACTTTGTATTAATTGTTAGTAAGTTCTCTTCACAGGGTAGTTAGACAAAACGATCCTTTTCCAGCTTGAGAATCCAAGGACAACTGTTACGGCCTCAGGCCCAAAAAGCATAAACAGTGAGTTGAAGGGAGAAGACAAGGAGGATGGGACTTCATAACCTGAAGCTATAATTGGACAACTAACCCCAATATGTAAATAGTTATTTACCAAGCCATTATTTATGAAAGTGTGAAAAACTTATAAAAGTGTGAAAACTCGTGACCGGTGGTCCATGTTGTGTCCATCCTGGGCAGAGCCCTGGCCAGGCTCTTGTACTGCCCAAGGTATATCCTTTAAAGGCCTTTTAATAAATACCTGCTTTATTCCTTTAACTCTGTCTGGCCTCTGTTCCAGGTCAGCCTCTCATAGGCATCAGTTCTGGCACCCCATGAAGGGACAGAAGGCATCTGGAAAACCCGCTGGACCAGAGGAACACCTAGCTGCTCCCCCCACTCTTGCCAGCACTCCCAGGGTGCCCCAACTGCAGTAGTGAAGGTATCAGAGCCTGAGAATCCTTGGGCCTGGCGCAGAGGCATGTGAGTAACTGAATAAAGGAGGTATTCTGTTTTAGCACCTGAGTTAGGTGTTAGGAGATCTCGTGTAGTTTTGTTTAGTGTGGAAGGACCCTAGGGGGTCCAGGTGGAGCTGCTTTACATTCACTCTCTGTCTCACCCACTAGAGTAAGAGAGGAGACTCTCTGAAAAAGTGGCATTACGGTGGTAAGTATTGGCCTGAGGCCAAGGGTGGTGCCATAGGTTAGCTCCTGCACTATGGTTCCAAGGGTTGTGAGCTCTAATCCTGCATCTTACTTGTTCTTGCTTGCTCTTTCTCTCTACCTCTTGCTGGTTCTTTTGATCTCTGCAGACTTTCCTACTCACAAATGTTGAGATGGGGTTTGTATTCTCCTGTGATTGTAATAGCAATATACTGAGAAACAGTCCTCTGGGGTTAGTATTCAAAAACTGGCATGAACTAACAGGTCATTGCTTTTTAAACCCAGACTTATCAGGCTCTCAGAAAAGATGTGTCCAATGTATGAACTAGACAACGAGACGTGGCCTGAATTTGGTAGTTTCGGTAAGAAATTAGTATCAAGTTTAATATCTCCCATATGGGAGAACAAATATTTTGACAAGTTAGAATATGCTAGGCTTTTTATGGTATTAGCATGTCAGCAAAGCCCATCAGCAAACAAAAAGGAACAGCATATATTGGTTTTAAATAAAAAAGAGGGGGAAAGGAGCAGTCGATATTGAGCAGTGGATGTAACGATAAGGAGGAGGCGGGGTTAGACCTCATCGCCCCTCATTTGAGGACAGGGCCTGCCCCGGCCATACTCTTGGCAGGCCCAGGCGGAGCCCCTCCATCCCCGCCAGTGCTGTTGGTGCTGTCGGCGCTGTGAAAAACGCCAATCACTTGTTTTTAAAATTTTAAAAGTTTAATAGTAATAAAATGGTTATAAAAATAGTAATACAATTAGAGTAATAATAATTTGGACGACTTGAATTAAGACAATATGAGACAATAAATACAAAGAGTTAGGGACATCCAGGTACCCTTTTCTGGGCAGCATGAGCCCGAAAAAGGACACAGGTTAACAGAGGATTAACCCTTAAAAGCAATAGCTTGTTGCATATTCATACACTTCATACATGATGCATAAATTCCAAATACGGGATTCTGTCTGGTCATCATCAACTTATTCCTCCAAATCCCAACAGCGCCTTCAAGACAGGAAGAAGTTCATTTCTTCTAATTAGAGGGCAATAAATTCTTTTTCTATGAAAGATTTAGGTGTCCTGTGGCTGCTATCTTGCTGCAAGTCCTTTCTTTAAAAAAAAGTATCCTACATAGCATAGTTTCTATTTTAACATTTTTATAAACTAAAACTATATTTAACACAGCACTTAAGAAAATTATTACAGCATTGCTTTCTAACACAACACATATAGTATTCATTTTAATATTTGCGAAAAGCCAATCATAAAATACATGCATTTTTCATAGGTGCGAGCATGTGGGGGCGGGATGGGGGGAGTGTGCCCCCGGTGTGCTCCCGGCCGGTGAAGGAGCAGTGGGGAGGGCTTCAGCAACCGCCACCGCCGCTGCAGCTGAGCCCCCCGCTGTGAGAGTCTGTCCGAATTTCCCCTCATTGCCTCATAACTTTTGCATGAGTTGGGGGTCATGGGGGAGGCATCAGGACCATCCCTCCCCCCATGTCTCAGCAGATCCATGCCCAGCTGGGACGAGGAGCAGGGCTGAGGGTATGAGTGTTCTCCCTGTTGGAAATGAGTCAACTTTTAATAATTTTCATAATTTAAAATTCATCACCCTATAACCCATCAGCCCCCAAACCATCCCCATCACCCTACACCCGTCATCATCACCCCAAAATTATTCATCAGCCCCTGCCCATCATAACACCAAAATTCATCGCCTTCCACCCGTCACCCCATAACCTATCACCCCCATCATCATCATCACCCCAAAATTCATCTCCTCCCACCCATCTTCATCACCCCCACCTATCAACCTCACTCCGTAAACCATCCTAGAACCCCCCACACACCATCGTCACCCCAAAAGTTATCACCCCCCGTCACCGTTGAGTCAGGAATGGAAAGGTAGTTGGCACAACTCCATACATTTCCAGAAGGTTTAATCTGGGTTTACTAGGAACCTATTCTTTTTATACACTGTTCTGATACAGGTGGACTTGATTGTTCACTTAATTAACACCCCTTCACATGATTGGCTAATTAAGAAGACACCCTTTGGTAAACATTTTATGAGAAAACAACTGTTCAAAACACCAGCTGCAGGATTGTTTTAATTCTTTCTCTCAGCCTTCTCATAACTCCCCAGAACAACTCCTGGGAAAGTTTATCTGGCTTTCTCTCTCTCATCAGACTGTTGCATCCACAACCTCCTACCCATAATCACCCCAAAATCCATGCCCCATCCCATAACCCCTCACCCCCCACCCTGTACCCTGCTCACCCACCCCATCCTTTGCCTCCAGCTCTACCCTGGCACCGCTGTTGCTCTGTCTCCTTCTCCTGCCCACAGAGAGTAGGTACCGCTTCAGGGGTGGCCTTGTCCCTTCGTGTACCCTCGTGTCCCCCTCGTGACCCCTCAAGTCCCCATGGCTCCTTGGGCACCTTGGAGGGGGCAGAAAACGCCCTCTGGAACAGCAATCAGTGCACACTGGCCTGGGGGCTACCCCTGTTGGTGTCAGGGTGGCTGTAGGAGCATTTCCAGCCCTGCAGCTGTGCCCAGTACCGGCTCCCTGGGGAACCCCTGCCCCTTTTGGGGTCCCCTCCGGGGGTAGCAGCGGTCACTGTGCGCCACTTGTAGGTCTTCAGTAGGGCGGGGGGCTTGGGGCTGGGAGGAGGGGCTTCCACCTCCATGTGTGGTGGGGGGAAAGTCAATTTTGGGCGGTCCATGGGGCGGATTTAGGGTTGGTGGGATGGGAGGAGTCATTTTGGGGGCTGAATTTCAGAGTGGTGGGATGGGGGAGAATAAATTGAGGGGGTCCAGGGGCTGGAACTGGGGCTGAGGGCAGGGTCACAACCAACCTGGCATCCCCACCTTGAAGGGTCCCAATTTGTGGGGTCCCAAATCCCCAAGGTGTCTCTGCCCATCCAGGGGTCCCAATTTTTTGGGTTCTCCTGCATACCTAGGGTGTCTCCATCCAGTGGGTGCCCACACCAGCCCCACACTTTCTGGGGACAGGGTGGCAGGGATACGGGTGCCCTGCTGTTGGATTAAGCCCTTTTCTGACCCAGAGATGGGGCAACTGAGAGGCATTTTTAAACTTTTATTCCATTTTCAGTCTCAGTGAAGAGTGAAACAATACAGATGTTATAATTCACGCCATCACAATTAGAAACCAACTATTTCCTAATTACAATATATTATATGTTTCTTGCCCTATCAGCTTTTGCCACACAATGCGGTAAATTCTTTAAAGCTAACCATCTAAAATTACCCTTTGTGGGTCCTACTACAATGCATCTTTCATAGATCTATTTCTCTAAAATATCTAATCTTATTTGCAAGGCCATCCTTTGAAACTTGTTTCTAGTTCCATTTCTCTCTCAACAATGTCTGTCCTATTCCATGGCATTTCTAAGTCAGCATTTCTTATCTCAAAGTTTGCATATGGATGCATACTAGGTGAGCCTTCTGTCAGGCTTTGAAAATTCCATACAAATCCATTTCCCACATTTCACCCTCTCTCTTAAATGGAAAAGCTTCTTTGATGACTTTGTTCATCATTTGCTGTACACATTGAAGTACACATGGAACTATAACATTGTCACTATAACAATCAATGCATAGAAACCTGTTTTGCAAAGCTCCTTTAGCCAAGGTGCAAAGATCTATCCTTTAAATAAGTCATCTGACCATGATCTATTGTCTGTTTTAATTTGATTTGTCAAATCTCTCTGGTTTTGAAGCTGTTTGTGGATGGACTCTGAATGGTCAGACAAATTCATACAACACAATCTTTCAAATTCTTCACAAATATGTCTATGTGCTAGAAAAAGAAAATTGATGGCGGTTCTGTTTTCTAAGGTTGCATGTTTGACAGCCCTAACATCTGTCATCATGTTACTAATTGCAATGGAAGTAGCATTGACTTTTTCACTCAGCTAACACCCCAGTTGGTCTAATTGTTTCAATGCCATGCTTGAGGGAAGTTGAGGTAGAAATAAACTTGATGTAACTCATTTTGCAGGGTCCCAGGGCTGAAATTGCTATTATACTTTTCTTTATAATGATGGGCAAATCTTTTTCTTCTATGTTTTCTCTTGATGGCTTTTTTAACTCTAGGTGCTATTACAGTGAGCTGTCTGACGCTATAGGGGCTACCTTTAATTTTTGAGGAATGCCTTGCTAGCCTCTATCTCTACAAACGTGCTAATATTTTTTGGCTAATATATTTTAATTGCTGTGGCAACTCAGCAATTTCACCCTTAGGGGGCCCTGGGGTAGTACAATTGCACCACAAACTTGAGTTTCTGTACACAGGATGATGGGGAGTAACATTTAATTGCGGATCTGTCTGGTATTGAAACTCAACACAAAATTCCATTGCTAAAGAACCAAGAATTTCCAATTCCTGAGGTTCAAAAGATGCTTTAAGAAGATCAGGGGGTAATGATGCCAGTTGGTTGTGGGATTTGTCTCGTTGGCAGCATCACACCAATAATTGTCACGATTGAGTATTGGCCATTCCTTGGCAAGACGACCAAACAGGTCACAAAGGGTTTGTCTGGGCTCAGATTGGTCAAACATATGGTGTCTGAGCCTGCTGACTTGGGTAAAGCAGCTCAAACATTTGTTTTTGGTTGATCTACAGGCATATCTGCACTGCAAAAGCAAGCAGGCAAAACTAGCAAGTGCTAATATATTATTTGATCAAACTCCATGTTCCTGTTCAGCTACTTTTTGGCAAAAGCTTTCCCATATATTTAAATTCTCAAGAAAATCTTCCAGCACTTGTTCAGGGACTGGACAACTATAAAGCACTAAGCTGTCCCTCTAACATTCAATTTTTACAAATTTGGGTATTTAGGATTCTTTTTAACATGATGGACACCATGCTTTTGACAAAAGAGCTCTATGATAGGAACAATTTTCACAGTCCAAACATCAACATAAAATTCAAGATTTGTAGTTTTTGCAGCTTGAACAGGGAACGTCTGGCATGAACTGTAGTCTCTCTGTGTGGCTCATGTCTGTGTGCTCACTTCTCTGTTTGTGGAATTGTCAGTGTGAGTTTGCGTGTGATATGGTTTCACATTCCTTGCTGGAACCCACTTAGGTCCTGCACCTGTGGAAACACAAGCAGACCCTTTGCCCCAGATTATTAGCGAAAATGGTCCTTCAATTTTCCTGCCTCAGGGTTTCTGATTAAAACCGGAGGATCTTTCAATTTTGCCTGTGTGCTATTTGAAAAATGCCTAAAAATTGGAGGATTAGGTTCTGCAAAGGAGCTATTCAAAAAATTAAAGATATATAAAGCTTTGCTCAACCTCATCTGAGGTGTTACTTGCGCCATTCTCCCCTTCTGTTGATTTAGAATGTGTTTTAGAGCGTGGTATGTCTCTTTAATAATTGCTTGATTTGTGGGAGAACGGGGAATTTTTAAAGTGTAGTGAACACATTAATCTATCAAAAATGTGCCTAATTTTTGAACTGTGTATGTGGGGCTATTGTCTGTTTTTACTTCTTGGGGTATACCTAATGAAGCAAAAGTTTGTTTAAAAATGTTGGTAAGTATGATTGGTTGTTGCTCTTGTGAGTGCAGAAGTAAAAATTGCACTTGAATAAGTATCTACAGACACATGAATATTTTTAAATTTTTTAAAAGATGGGTGTTTGGTAATATTTCTTTGCTATAGTTGTAAACTTTGTAAATTTTGAGGGTTGACAGCTTTTGTAGGAACAGGAGGTTGTATAAGTTGATAGTCAGGGCAAGCACTAATAATGGCTTTTGCTTGACTTTTAAAGATGTGAAACATTTGTACAAGTGCTTGTGTCTTTTGATGGAAAAAGGTATGGTTTAGTATTACTTGTTTGAAAATGTTTGGTCAAGTGTTTAAAATAACTATTGTCAGTTTGTTTGCTTTCACATTTCTTTCTGATACTAATTTTGGAAGCGAAGAATGTCTGTTGATATGAGAAACAAAATATTAGTTAGTTCTGTGTTGTAAAATTGTATGAAGACATGACAGCTAATGATATAAGGTATCATTGTTAACATCTTCCAAAACTGATCTTTCTATTCTTTTAGCAATATTAGTATCATAAGCTGAATCTGTAATTAAGTTAAAAGGTTCTGAAAAGAGCTAAAAAGCTCTGAATATTGCGGCTAACTCAACAATTTGAGGAGAGATTTTTATTGTTTGAATATCTGATTCTTACGTTTTGGTTGTTTGGTTTTGCTAAACTCCTACCTATTTATGCGTTTTCTCTGATTTATTAGTGAAGAGAGTTATAGCACTTAAAGGCTTTTCACTTAGCATAGGTTTATCTCTAAAACTCAATTTTGTTTTTTAACAATTTGTGATTTGGATAATGAATAGAACAAACACCTGAATAATTTAATAATGTATTCTGCAAATCTTCTGGATTTTGCAAAGCCTAATTAAGGTAATATTTTTTTCAAAGATAAATAGATAATTACAAAGTCTTGACTTGCTATAGTTAGTAATTTCGTTCTGGCTCTAATTATAATTTGAGCTGTCATCTCCATAATTGTAAAAACTGGTTTTGGAGACTTATAAGGAAGAAAAACTCACTTTATTATTAACAAAAGATTTCTCTTAAAAGCGTCTCACTAAAATATGAGACTATAAAGTTGCATTTTTTTCTCTTAGTAGTGTGAGGGGAAAGGCTTTTTCTGTAGTACAACAATGTGTTTGTCTTTTTTTAAGAGCTTTAGTGAGCTTTTTAAGGGTTTTTTGAGCTTCAGATGTCAAAGTTCTAGGAGATTTGATGTTATAGTCTCTTCTTAGGAGGTTAAAAAGTGTAGTAAGCTCCTAATTTGTAATTCTTAAAACAGATCTGACCTAACTGATCTCTCCTAAAAGCTGTTGTGAATCTTGTATGGTGTTGACATTGGTTCTAAGTTGCATTTTTTGTGGTTTGATTGTTTGTCCTGTTATCTTCTATGTTAAATATTTCTAGGGTGAGATTTCTTGTATTTTTTACGTTGAAATTTTTAGTCTAGCATTTCGGACTTCAGTGATAACACTGTCTTGAGTCTGTTCTATTTATTTTTGAGTTGGTGCTGCAATGAGAAAGTCATTCATGTAGTGTAAAATTCTTGATCATGGGTGTTTTTGTTGGGCTGGAGACAAAGCTCTCACCGTGAAATATTGATAAATAGTAAGTGAGTTTTTCATACATGGTGGCAAAACTGTCTAGTGATACTTTTGTAGTGGTTTTTCTTTATTGATGGCTGGAACTGAAAAGGTAAATCAAGGAGCATCTTCTGGATGCAGTGATATGTTAAAAAACCAATCTTTTACGTTGATGACAACAAGAGGCCAGTCTCTTGGAGTCATTGAAAGATAATAAAGTCTAGGTTACATTTGTCTTATGTGTTCTATGATTTTGTTGATCTTCTTTAGGTCATGGAGCAATCTTTAGGAATCAGAAGTCTTCTTATGAATGATAAAAACTGCAGAATTCTAGGAACTGTTTGTAGGTTTGATGTGGCTTTTTTTGTAGTTGTTCACTTACTAATTTTTTAGGGCATTCAATTTTCTTTTTTTTTTGGTTTTTTTGGTGGTTTTTTTTGTTGTTTGGTTTTGTTTTTGTTCAAGAGGCCATTGATCAATCCAAATGGGCTGATTGTTTTTCTATAATAACTTCAGTGTGGTAGGCATTGTAGTGGTTTCTATCAAAAACCTACTTCTATCTTCGCTCCCCACTGGGACAACACATCTCTCCCCCATTCTGTGATTGGCTTCTGCGCCATGAAGGGGTGGATGGTTGATGTCTTTCTTTTGGTAACAATAATTATGAATTGATTTTATAGACACAAGAATTATCTAATTCTTGTGAGAGTACGCATGGGTGTCCCCAAATTCTAATTGCTCAGCTAAAATGCATGAGAATTCACAGTGACGTCTAGCACTGCATCTAGCATACCAGTAATACGAACTGTTTTACAAAGGCGTGTTAGACTGCACATCAGTTCTGGATGTTCATTGTCAACACGTTTTATATAAAGGACATTAGGCACTGGGCTAAAACTCTCAAAAGGTATTTCTCAGCATACAATTTGTTTACTTGCATTCATTGGTAATGCAATATCAATACCTATTGTTGGTATTGCTTGAATTACCACTGGAGCATTGTAAGCAAGAGCTCTTCATTACAATTTGCTGAAATGACAGCTAGAAAAACTGAAAGTCTAAGAATTCTACTTCTGTCCTTGCCTGTAATTAAAAAGTCTTGTCTTTGTTGTGAAGTACTAGTAACTCCTTTGAGAATGCATTCATGGCAAAAGTCTTTTTAAAAATATAATAATTTGAAAGTTGCCAGCTCACATCGTGCCCCTGGGATAATAAGTTGTGATCTCTTGGGAGATGGCAGGAAACACCTTCCTTTCCTCAGCACAGCCCGAGGCAAAGCCTGGTCTTCAGATCTGTCATTTGGAGCATTGTATGTGAGGCTTCTGTCAGGCTTTGAGAATTCTCTACAAATACATTTCCCACACCCTGCCACCCCCGTACCCTGGGTGCAGGGGGGACCGCACAGAGGTGTTTCTGTTGTGCCCCGACCATGCTTCCCCTCCCCGCCCTGCTGCCCCCTCCCCTTGGGGACACTCCTGACCCTCCCCTTTGTAACCCTGGGGCGTAACCCAGTGGTGTAACCCCTCAGCGAGGGGGCTTGGTGGCACCACAGGACCCCCTCTCTGTGCCATCCCCAAGGTGGCATCTGTGCTTTTTGTCACTGCCACCCACCAATTTGACCCTTTCCAGCGCACCAAAACAGGGGGTGGCCCACATCCTACAGCACGGGGGTGACAAAATTTTTGGGATCCCAGCTGGCTACTTCCACCCTTTCCCGCATCACCCTGAGGATGCTGTGTGACCCTGCAACTCCCGCACTGCCCCGGCCGCAGCATCCCCCAAAGGGACCATGCGAGCTTGGGGACTGTCCACGTGTCCCACCCCCTGTCCCCGTGGTACCTCTGCTGCTGCGCCCTTGCTCGGCCCCGGTTCCTGTCGCAGCTTCCCCATGTGACTGGGAAGAGTTTCACTCACACCCTCACCTCCTCCTCCTCCTCTGGATTTGATGTCACTTCTCCCGCTGGGGATGCGGTGGTGACACCAGGGGGACACCGCGGGTCACCCCTCGAAGGGACTGCAAGGTCGTAGTGACTGCTGGAGTCCCCCCAGTGTGACAGCTGGGGGGCCCAGGAGGCTGTGATGACAATTTGGGAGGCGGGTGCTCATTTTGGGGTCTCCAGGGTGGGTTGTAAAGTCCCCTTCCATCACCGCATAGTCACCCCCCAGTCTGTGCCTCAGTTTCCTCCTTGCTCTGCAGGCACCACCTGCAGCTGGTGTTCTGGAATTGGGTTTATTTTGGGGAGTTTTGGGGTTGGTGCTACTGGGATGGGCTGGTAAGCCAGTGGTGTGGGCCAGGGTGTGGCCAGGCTGGTGGTCATCTGGGCTGGGAGCTGCCCAGGCTGCGAGGCTGCAGGACCAGGGGCTGTCCAGACCAGAATCCAGCTGGGATCCATGGCTCTGGTGTCCATCTGGACCAGTGTCCAACCTCTCCTGCCACCATCCATCCCAGATGTTCCAGATTGCAAGGTGTTGAAGATTGCACGTGAGATGTTTTCCATTACCATCTGTATGGCTGATTACCTTGTCAAGTGAGCAGTTTGCCTTATCTCTCTCTTTGAGTGACCACATTCACACCTTCCTCGGGAGGGGACCTCTGCTGATAACAGGCTATTGAATATCAGTGCATGACTGATAAGAACTATAACATCCCATTGTGAGATGCTCCGCCCAGAGGGAGGAGCCAAGCACTGCTACCCCGATATACTCTGAGATTCTGAAATTCAGTTCAGTTTTGTTCTCCACGAGATTCCCCAGAGGAACAGCAGCTACCTTTTCCTCCTGGATCTTCAGAGGAAGAACAGGGTGTCAGGTTGAGTTCTGACTCTGTCAGTGTTGTTCCAGTGGACTGCATTGTTTATTTTATTCTTTTTATTTCTTCCCTATTAAAGAACTGTTATTTCCTGCTCCCATATCTTTGCCTGAGAGCCCCTTAATTTAAAATTATTGCAATTTGGAGGGATGGGGAGGGTTTACATTCTCAATTTCAGGGGAGGCTCCTGCCTTCCTTAGCAGACTCCTGTCTTCCCAAACCAAGACACAAGGCAAGATATATTCTATTACCATCTGTATGGCAGTTGTCTTCTGTCAAGTGGGCAGTTTTCCTTATCTCTCTCTCTCTCTGAGTGATCACAATCACCCCTCCCAGGGGACATCTGCTGATAAGAGGCTATTGAACGTCACTGCATGACTGATAAGAACTGTAGCATCCCATTGTGAGATGCTCCGCCCAGAGGGAGGAGCCAAGCATTGCTACACAGATATAATCTGGAGATCCTGGAATAACTGCACGACTTCTCCACTGGATTTCCCAGAGGAACAGCAGCTGCCTCTTCTTCCACTGGATCTTCATAGGAAGACTACACCTTTTCTACAGGATCCCTGCTGCAGCAGAACCACACCTGACACTTCAGAGGACTGCAGCCACATTTCCAATTGGACTCCTACCAACACCCTGACCAACAGGGTGTCAGGTTGAGTTCTGACTCTGTCACTGTTGTTCTAGTGTACTGCATTGTTTATTTTATCCTTTTATTTTCTTCTCTATTAAAGAACCGTTATTTCCTGCTCCCATATTTTTTGTCTGAGAGTCCCTTAATTAAAAATTTATAGCAATTCTGAGGGGTGAGGAGGGTTTGCATTTTCCATTTCAGGGGGAGCACCTGCCTTCCGTAGCAGACTCCTGTCTTTCCAAACCGAGACACCAGATTCCCTGGCTGGGGCCACTCCTCACTGCAGAGTGGACAAGACCCATGGTCAGTCCCAAGATGACCCCAAACCCCCTCCCAGCAACCCCACCAGGCCTCCCACCCTGCGCCCCAGTGCCACCAGTGTCCCCTGGAAGCCGGGCCAGCTCTGGATCTCCTGGAAGAGGAGATCGACAGTCCCCGGCCAGGGACTCAAGGGTGTCCAGGATGGTGATGAGGTGTGGAGGGACAGATGGGAACACATCTGGGGACATGCCTACAGGGAAAGGGGATAGGGGTTGAGAGGGGTTAAAGCGTGGAGAAGGAGCTGGAGGGGGAGATGCACCAAAAATGTGCCAGAATCAAGGAGGGCGCCCAAAATTGGGAGAAAAGGATAGAAAGGACATAAAGTATCCAGACTTGGGGGTAAAGGATGCAAAATAGTGGGGAACAGACACAAAAAAGGGGTAAAGTACCCAAAACAGGGTGAATGGACCCAAAATGGCAGGGGGAGGACCCCAAAATCAGACGACAAAGGGTGTGCGTCGTGGGATGTCACAGGGTGTCACAGGTGTTGTGGCACGTCCCTACCTGTGCCAGGATGGGCACAGATGCTCAGTGCCAGGAGCAGCCACGGGAACATCCAGAGGGACACGGTGGCACCTTGAGGGCCACGGGGCCTGCGGGACACAGGGACACCATGAAAGACACAGCCCTGGGACCTCAGAGAATTTGGACCTGGTGGGGGCAGGGGACAGAGACATAGGAGGAGGGAGGGGGACACATGGAAGGGGACAGAGACTCATAGGGGAGATGGGGCAGGAACTCACATGGGAGACAGGGACACACGGGGCAGGACAGGGACGCATGGAGGGGTCACAGGGAGCCACAGCAGGGGATAGGGACATATGAAGGGGAGGGGACACGATGCCACCAGGACACTCAGCAGGGGACAGTGTTGCCACACCTGTGGGGACGCTGCCATCAGGACGCCTCTGGTGACACCGAGCATGGGGCCACATGACCCCGTGGGTGACACTGACCCTTGCCCTTTCCCCAGCCTGTCTCAAGGGCTGCTTGGGGTCCCCAGAGCACGATGGCCTTGGGACACCCTGGGAACTGTCACTCACTTCTAGGCCACTTGTCACCAGCTGAACAAGTTCCCGTCCTGCCCTGGTACAGGGGTGACATTCAGCTGGGACACCTCAGTGGTGACAGTGGAGATAAGGTGGCAGGAACTGCGTTGGACAGCGCTTGGCCGTGGCTGAGATGCCAGTACTGATGGCAATGTGGTGGCACAGGCGGTGGCATTGATGATGTCCCAGTTTGTTTCCCCGTCCGTGTTCCCCACATCCCCATTCACGGTCATGTCCCACCGTGTCCCCATCCATGGCATTGTCCCCCACAGGTCCCCATCTATGCCTTAGTTCTACAGCTTTATTTCGACCCCAGTTTCAGGGCTTTCAAAGGGAACCATTTTCATTTCAAGACCAAAACAAAAGGATTTACGTGTCCTGCCAACAGAGCATGCACATGCTTGGGTGGGTGGGAAGAACCTTTAGTGGATGGGCTTCCACCCCACCGTCTCCAAAATCAGGGGTTTACCCCAGTCTGTCCCCATTTGGCTGTGGAAGATGCCCGTGGGCCAGACAGATAAAAGGACGCGGATTTATGTGGAAAATTACCTCCAAGGTCATCCAGTGTTGCTGGATGACACCAGAAGATGCAAAAAAGTGAGATTTTTCTGGAGTCAGAGGTCAACAAATCTGCTCTCCACAATGGATGTCTGGTGTTGGTCTGTGGATGTGTGCAGGTGCCCATGGAGAGCCAGGAGGATGTGGAGCCCCCAGCCAGGTGTCTTCCCAACACGGATCACTGGCACCACAGATCACCGGGGCTCTGCCCACCGGCGCTCTCTGGGGATCATCCAGTGTGGATCCCATGGGGGATGGAGCTGGAGGAGCACATGAAACTCTCCCTGCATGCGGGGCACGCACAGGGCTTCCCTTAGTGCTGGCTCTGTTGGTGTCTGCTCAAGACAGAGCTCTGTGAGAAGCTCTTCCCACACTCTGGGCACTCGTAGGGCCTCTCCCCGGTGTGGATGCGCCGGTGGGTCACGAGGCTGGAGTTGTCCCTGAAGCCCTTCCCGCAGTCAGGGCAGCGAAAGGGCCGCTCCTCCGTGTGAATGCGCTGGTGCCTGACAAGATGAGAGCTGCTCTGAAACCTCTTCCTGCATTTATCACACTCATAGGGCTTCTCCCCAGTGTGGCTCCTCAGGTGGTAGATCAGGTGCGAGCGCTGGCAGAAGCTCTTCCCACACTCCCCACACTCGTAAGACCTCTCGCCGGTGTGGATCCTCTTGTGGACAATCAGGTTCGACTTGTGGGTGAATCTCTTCCCACACTCGGGACACTCATAGGGCCGCTCCCGGGTGTGCATATGCTGGTGGCTGACAAGGGAGGAGTTGTACTTGAAGCCTTTCCCACAGTCGGGGCAGAGGAAGGGTCTCTCCTCTGTGTGAGTGCGCTGGTGCCTGAGGAGATCAGAGCTGGTCTCAAACCCCTTTCTGCATTTATCACACTCGTAGGGCTTCTCCCCGGTGTGCCTCCTCAGGTGGACAATCAGGCAGGAGATCCGGCTGAAGCTCTTCCCACACTCCCCACACTTGTAAGACCTCTCCTGGGTGTGGCTCCTCAGGTGGACAGTCAAGTTGGATCTCCGGCTGAAGCTCTTCCCACACTCCTCACATATGTAGGGCCTCTCCCCCGTGTGGATTCTCATGTGGCAGATCAGGTTGGACCTCTGGCTGAAGCTCTTCCCACATTCCAAGCAGTTGTGGGGCTTCTCCTTACCCTGAAGCTGCTCATCGACCCCCAGCTCTGAGCTC
>NW_005054795.1:8590-8876 GCF_000277835.1 Geospiza fortis | reverse complement strand
AAGATTTTTAATGAAAAGATGTCTGCGACAGTTTCCCTTTGAAAGCCCTGAAAGTGGGGTAGAAATAAAGGTGTTGAACTAAGGCATAGATGGGGACCTGTGGGGAACAATGACATGGATGGGGACATGGGGGGACATGGCCATGGATGGGGATGTGTTGAGGAATATTACCAGAGGTCATCTTGACCTGTTCCCAGTAGCTGAAGAGTTTTGAAAATAACGAACTCAGCTAATGAGCTATATATCCTTGAGCAGAGATGCAGGAATTAAAAACATCATGAGAAGG
>NW_005054795.1:7534-8548 GCF_000277835.1 Geospiza fortis | reverse complement strand
ACAAGATAACCAATAACATGCTTAGGTTACAGAATATGTATTAGCTTATTATCTTACTGTATAAAAGTCGGATGCTATAATCAATAAATCGCAGCTTGCTGTTCTTTCATATTGAAGGCTCCGAGTTTTCCCTCACCGATGTAACAGGGATGTGGGGAACATGGATGGGGACACGAACAGGGACATCATCAGTGCCACCACCTGTGCCACCACAGTGCTGAGGCATAGTAAAAACCCCCAGAGTAAAACGGGGGTGAAATGTGCCTTTCTGTGTAATGCCAAGGCCAAAGGGAAAAGCTGCTTCAGTAAAAGACAAGAAGATAAAGAGGAGACAGCGAAAACAGAGATAAAGGAGAGACAGAGACGCTGCGGAACAGGGCAGGGACACAAGAAATTCTTTCTGCTAAAGAAAAACTAACAGCAAAAGTCACTGTGAAATCCGTAAAAATGAATATGTATGAGCCTATGGTGAAATGTTATGCATATGCATTTGAAAGGGGGATAAAAGGAAGGACTGGAGTTCACAAAGGCGTGCATGCCCTTTAAAGAGAGCAATCTCTGCATGCATCCAGCGCTGTAATAAACATACCAGGCTTTACGACTTTCGCAAAGTTGTGGAGTTTTTTCCGTTCTCCGTGAAACAGTGCCACCAAAACTGGCATCTCAGCCACGGCCAAGCGCTGTCCAACGCAGTTCCTGCCACCTTATCTCCACTGTCACCACTGAGGTGTCCCAGCTGAATGTCACCCCTGTACCAGGGCAGGACGGGAACTTGTTCAGCTGGTGACAAGTGGCCTAGAAGTGAGTGACAGTTCCCAGGGTGTCCCAAGGCCATCGTGCTCTGGGGACCCCAAGCAGCCCTTGAGACAGGCTGGGGAAAGGGCAAGGGTCAGTGTCACCCACGGGGTCATGTGGCCCCATGCTCGGTGTCACCAGAGGCGTCCTGATGGCAGCGTCCCCACAGGTGTGGCAACACTGTCCCCTGCTGAGTGTCCTGGTGGCATCGTGTCCCCT
>NW_005054795.1:2782-7319 GCF_000277835.1 Geospiza fortis | reverse complement strand
CTGCAAGGTGCCACCGTGTCCCTCTGGATGTTCCTGTGGCTGCTCCTGGCACTGAGCATCTGTGCCCATCCTGGCACAGGTAGGGACATGCCACAACACCTGTGACACCCTGTGACATCCCACGACGCACACCCTTTGTCGTCTGATTTTGGGGTCCTCCCCCTGCCATTTTGGGTCCATTCACCCTGTTTTCGTTCCCACATCACCCTCCCCAAAATCACCCCAAAATCTCCCAAAATGGGAATCTTCTGTGACAGGTCTCACTTGGTGTCCAGGAGTGAAGATCCCAAAACCCTTAAAAATTCATCAGGGATCCAAAAAATCCGTGTTGAACATAATCCTGGGATGCCCCCCTCCCCTCCCCCCCTTCCCCACTGCCCTCCTGGTATTTCTTATCTCCACTCCTGCCTTGGAGACATTTGGGGATACCCCTCCTCACCCTCCTGGGGTGTCCCCCCTTTCCCTCCCTCCTTGGGGACATCTTGGGGTGTCCCTTAATGAGTTGGGGACAATCTCGGGCTGTTCCCCATCCCTGCCCTGTGTGTCCCTGCCACCCTCCCTGCCTTGGGGACATCTGGGAACATCCCCCCACCCAGGTATCGCTTCTGGGGGTCCCTGGCGAGCCGCACAGCCATGGCCAGGCTGATGTCCCAGGAGCAGCTGGTGACAAGGACAGTGTACAGCAGGCAGGTGGCCATGGTGTCACCTCCCCTGCCTGGGCAAAGGCTGTTAACGGGATCAGCACTCACGTGGCACCAGTACAGGGGTCAGGATGCGGGAGGACAAAAGGGGGTGACACCCCGGAATGTCCCCAGTGTCAGGGGGGAGAAAGGGGCAACTTCCCATTATCTGCCTCAGGAGGTGTTGGAGATTTGGGGACATTCCTGGGGACAGCACAAATTGTGGGCTCCCCCCTTTCACCTGGGAACCCTAAATCTGCCCCCCCTTCCTATCTCAGGGGACTTTGGGGATCCCAAAATTTGGCCCCCCCCTCACCTGAGGGCCCTTATCCCCCTTGCTCCGCCCTCCGCTTTTCCTGGGGATTTTGAGGGTTCTAAATTTCCCCTTCTTTTCACATGAGGATCCCAAATCTGGCCCTTTCCTATTCCAGGGCATTCTGGGGATTCCAAATCTTCCCCTCACCAAGTGGCCAGCACAAGCTCCAAGCTCCAGGACTGGACACCAGAACCCCCTGAACCAGGCTCCAAGCTCCCGGACCAAGCACCAGGAACCCACCAAGGACCCCCAGAAGAGGCTCCAAGCTCTGGTACTGAGCACCTGGGCCCCCCCCCAGACCTACTGGAGACCTCTTGGGCTCATTCCAAGCATCAACACTGGACCCCAGACTCACCAGAGACCCCTGGCCTGGGCTTTGCACTCCGGTACTGAGCACCAAAGACCCCGTGACCCCCCAGGACTCCCCCCACGGCCCCAGGATGTCCCCCCCGGGTCCCACGCCCTGGTTCCGGCAGGTTTTGAGCCCTGAAGGGGGATCTCCATACCCACCCCAAAGTAATCCCCAGGGAGGGGAATTTGGGGTCCCCAGAGAGCCCTTCAGGGTGGGGAAGGGAAGGTTCAGGGTCCCCAGAGACCCCGGGCAAGGGTGAACTGGGGGTCCTGGGTGGATTTCGAAGGTCCTAAGAGTTTTTGGGAGTGGGATTCCAAAACTTTAGGGGGGGTCCCCAAAACTTATGGGGGGTCCCAAAGACCCAAGTGGGTAATTGAGCCCCACAGCAATTCCCTGGAGATTTGGGGGATGTGAGGACCTGAAATTAGGGGGCGTCCCCACGCCCATCCATGGGGAGGAGGTCATGGAGCTTCACGCAAAGCACCATGCAAGAACCACTGTGTTATTTGCATAGCCCCACCTACCCCCCCCAGTAAATCACAGCAGAGAATGGATTATTTTTGAATAACCACACCCACATAATTCCAAAACTCCTGTGAAATGAAACCTTTGCAAACCCATGCCCACAACTGCAAACAAAGTCTTTCTTCAGTTCACATTGGGAGAGGCGTCCCTCTTGTCATTTTATGGAGAGTTCTCCACAAGAAAACAGGTCTCTCGTGGCTTTTAATTTCCATGAATAGCAGCCACCTGGGAATCAGTAATCCTGAAGCTTTCCCACAGCTGTGTTTATGGGCCATGTCAACTTATTGGGTACTATTTTACGGATGAGCTGTTCAAGAGCAAAAGTTCTCTTTATTTATCTCAGAGATCATCTCTGGGAACAGAGGTCTTCTTCTTTCCCTGGGGGCAAAGGGTCTTCATCACTCTTTACTCTCTTGGTTCAAACTTCTCATGTTATCATGGCTATTTCAACATCTGCTTGCTTCAGCATAGATGCCTCTGTTCATATCTAGAATTTGAACACTTCATCCCCCATACTTTTCATTGAGTTACAGGGAAAAAGTCCAATGTATCAATTATATCTTCTCCATAGCCTCACAAGAGGATTTCAGCCCAAAACCTAAGGCATCGCCTCATTCTCCTTTCTTTACTGACATTGGTGACTTCCTATTCTTCCTCCATGTGCCTTCATTCTGTCTCTTTCTCTCACGCAAGGGAGGATTGAAGGTCTGCAAGTCCAATCTGTGCACTGAGAGAGTTCATATCTCGCTTGGGGCCTGCAGATGGTCGTGCGGTCCCCGTCAGGTGGCACCCAAAGCAATCCCAGTGATGGAATTTCAGGCCGTACTGGGGAGGCTGTGTGGGGATCTCAGGGGCCCGGCCAGAACGGTGGTAGCCACTCTGGTCGCAGGGCTGTCTCTGGCCCTTGCTGTGCTCAATTCCACCGCAGGGCTGTGTTCTGCTCAAGCTGCAGAGCCGCCTTTGGGTTTTTGGGGCGGCTGCACTGTGGGGAGGAGCAGGATCTCAGCACCAGGCTGGGATTCAGCTGCCAATGGCCTCCCCTCCCTGTGCCCAGCAGCCGCTGAGGCCCAGCCTGGCCCCCGCTGCCAGGCCATGATGGCCATGGCGAAGCAGGCCCGAGGCCAGGCCACGTCTCGTTCTCTGTTCAAGGCCGGAAGAAAAAGAGAGAATTCACAGAGTTCGTTCATTTTAAAATGTGAATCTCACAGAGGCAGATATAGCTTTTAATTGGCTTATTAACATGCCTATTCTCAAAGCTAGCCAACAATTGGTTTGCTAGGCAGAGAGGAAGCTCTCAGCAGCTCCTCTCAGAAAAAATCACTTCCATGGGTGGCTCCAATGCAAAACCAGCACACTTCCATTTCCTTCTTCCCTCTGCTTTCATCTAGGAATGTGCTGGAAAGTTTCCAGCCAAGAAGCCTTTTCTGTGTGCTCTGGGAGCCCACACAGCTGCTGGACCTTGTCCCCTGTCCCTGCACAGCTCCCTTGGGGGGCACAGCAGGAGCAGCACCCTGGGAGCCTCGGGAATGCCCCTCTGGGATGCATGACACACACTGCAAGGATCTGGGACTCCAGTTCCCAGCAAGGAAAAGATGATCCTGCTCTTGAAGGCAAAGCTCTTAAGAAGGGGTCGAAAGCCAAGTGGAGCAAGATCTTACAACAAGATCAGCCTTCATAACTTCATCCATGGTTGTTGTAGCTCCTGCATTGGGAATTAGATTGGGAGGGGCTTTGGTGGGAGCTGCCCTGGGTCAAGAGAGACACTGTGAGAGAAAGAGAGCAGGCAAAGAGAGGCAGAAAACAAAGGAGGACACAAATACTATCAGCTGAGAAGGTGGTACTCTGAAAACCAGACTGGAAGTGACTGTAAATGAATGCAACAAAAAGAAATAACTTTGAAACTTTTATTTCCTATCAAAACACATTTTCCTCCCTTTCTCACAAACCTCCTCTTGATGTCATTCAGTAGGGCTTTCAGAAAGTGCTTTGTTCTGAGTGGATGTTCCAGGCTGCCGACACAAGGAAACATGGAATGGGGTTTTTTCTGCTCCTGGGGAGTTTGACATCCTCAGCTGAGGAGGAGGTACCAGAAGAAAAGAGCAGCTGGGGTTCACCTTTCCATAGGAAGCAAGGGGGGCAGTCTATGGGGTAGTTTTGGGGTTCTGGGATGGCTGTGTGGCTTGGAGAGAATTTGAATGGCTCTCGGGGGAGATTGGAAGGAGTTTTGATGTGTCTTAGGGCCACTTATGTTGCAGGGAATGGCTGGGGGGTGGCCAGGAGCTGCAGGGTGATTTGAGGGGTCTGGGAGTGGCTGTGGGGCTAGAGAGGGGGTTTTAGGGCAGATGTGACCCCTCCAGACCCTCAAAGCTGGGGGTCAGACCCAGGGTCACCATCAGACCCTGCCTCCCCAAGATGCTGCCAGGGGCTCCATGCTGGGGTTCATCCTCCTGGAGCTGTAGGAGAAGGTGGGGCTGGGGGTCCCAAGGGGCCGTGTGCATCTTCCCGAGCATGTGTGACTCCCTGCATTGCGGTGTCACCACCTTTTCCCTCCACACAGGGCTCCTGACCCAGCAGGAGCACCCCCATGGCTGGGGCTGAGTCCTCTCTGAGCTCCAGCTGCTGCTGTGCCTGCTGGAGGAGCCCAGAGCAGCCTGGCCTGAGCAG
>NW_005054795.1:1798-2267 GCF_000277835.1 Geospiza fortis | reverse complement strand
GCAATGCTCCTGGCCTGGGCTGGGCCTGCCCAGGGGCTGGGCCACCATGGCTGGGCCAGCACAGGGCCACAAAGGGGCCACGCAGCCGCTGCCGGGGCTGACAGCAAGGCCAGGCACACACAAGCAATTGCTGAGCATGGCCTGCGCTGGCCAGGCCTGACTGTGCCAGAGGCAGAGCTCAGCTGCCCGTGGGGGCTGCAGCAACAGCCCAGAGCCCAAAGAGCCTCCATGGCTGTGCTGGAGACCAAGGCTGCAGGAGGGAAATGCAGGGCTGCTCAGGAATGGGGAAGGAGATTTCATTTCAGCAGACACATCAGCTTGCAAGGTGCTTTTAGCATTGTGTGTTTTATATAGGGTTTATTGTAAAGTTGGTTATTTTTTTATAAGTTAAGAATTTGGTTTGACTCTCAGTTCCCCCTATGTTCTCCCTCATAATGGTTCGTTCCTTCCACCAGTTACCTGTCCATCA
>NW_005054795.1:0-1492 GCF_000277835.1 Geospiza fortis | reverse complement strand
CACGCCGCAGACGGAGGCACTACTGGGGGTTCTCGCAGAGAACCGGGGCGTGGCGGGATTTGTAGTCTCCACCAGTCACTCCAGGAGCAGCTAGCCAGCACCCGTCAGCTCCAGTGGCCGTGGGATGAGACTGCAATTGGCGCCCAACGTGCGGCGGCTTCGCCCGAACCTGTGAACTTTGGCGCTGAACGTGACACAGCTTTGAAGATGTCGCCGGTGCAACGCAGCTTTAAAGGCTTTGCGGCTCAGAAGGAGCTGCCTGACGGCACTGGACCTGTCCTATGGGCATCAGCCCTTTTGGAATTATGGGTTCCTGGCAGCACCAACACCTCCGTGTGAGCACGCCGATTTTTGTCCGGCGGTGCTCCTGGGGGAACGAGGACGCACTCCTTTCTTGCAGCGTGCAGATAAAGGAACGCCTTCCTGGACTGGGGACTGCTCCTGCTGTTTTTTTTCCTGAAGTCAGCAGTCTGGTGAGTTTTCCCCTGGTGGTGTTGGGATGGACCCAGCCAGGGGGGGCTCCCTTTAGGCGGTTGTTAATCCCAGGGGATGGGACACGCCGTGCACAGCATGAGCAGTTGCCTCCGCGGCTTTTGGGACCCTTTTCAAAGTTTTAAGTTTCCGTTTCCAGCAGCAAGTGGGTGGAAGTGTTCTGAGTCGGCAGCATGGGTAATAGGCTGTCTTCTCAGCAGAAGGAGGTATATTTCCAAGTTGTGGGATTCCTGCAGGAGGGAGGTGAATGGTTTTCTAAGGGTTTATTTAAAAGCTTTGTCTGATGGATGTTTTCTAAGTTCCCGCAGTTGACCACTAAAGAGATCAAAGAAGAGAGTTTCTGGAAGGCAGTGGGTTGTGAATTAACTGAAAGTACCAAAAAAAGTGATCCTACTGTCAGGGAAGGGTATATGCGGCTCTTTCTTTTAATCATCGAAGTTGTAAAAAATAATGCTGCTGTTCTCTGGTCATTCAAGGACCTCTCAATTGACTGGTTTCATACTTTGAGCTTCAGGGAGTTGCCCAATCTTTAAGATATTTAAAAAACATCACATTAAATAAGTAAATTCCATTAAATAAAATCACAATAATAAATATCACATTAGTCAACATTTTATTTGTGTTTATATCTATCCTAGAATTACCTTTTCTTATGTCTTTGTCTAAAACTTTGTAACAGCTGTAATGAGGGATTTGGGATTCCAGGTGTCTCTCCAAAATGCAGTTTATTGTATCCAAGACATTACAGCAGTCCAGGGTCCTGGGCAACAGAGTCTGTGCCTACAGCTGTCAGCCCCAGCTGCAGACAAGCCTGAAGACCCTTTTATTTTGGTTACAATGCATTATATACTTTTCTTTGCTGAGCATCTTAATACAGAAGAACCAACCTATACCTTTACTTTTACCTATAGCCTACCATAACTACTATAATTACGATATTCATGCTACTATTCTGCAGTCACTAAAAGTTAGTAGGTGTCCTAGGTTGACTATATGATGC
>NW_005054794.1:74003-78002 GCF_000277835.1 Geospiza fortis | reverse complement strand
CCAGGCCGGCTGCAGGCACTGGCCCTGTGACCCAGCTCTGCCACTCACCGGCCCACAGCGGCTGGAACTTCTCCATCTTTTCAGGAGGCCATTTTGGGGCAGCCCCAGGGCCTTCCTCCTCCTCCTCCTGCTTCACCCAGGCCTGCCCAGGAACACTGGAGGGTTTCGCTCTGCCATGCTGCTGCCTGGCCTTGAGGGATCTGGACATGGGGGCAGGAGAGATCTACAGAAAACAAAAGGTCAGCAAGGAGGAAGGTGGCTGCTCGGGGGATCCTCACAGAGTCCTGTGCTGTTTCATCGTGTCCTTGTCCTGTCACATCCTTCAGGCACTGTGGGTGTTGCTGCCAGCACCCATTGCAGCTGGTCCCAATTCTCAGCATTCCCACTGACAGCATGAGGACATAACCCTGAACTGTAGACAAATTGCCTTTTACTTTTATTCACCTTCCTTAAAGCTGCCTGTTTATTGTTGATAATTTTGGAAACCGATGGAAAAAGAGTTCCTGAAAATGTGAAATGCATCCTTTGACTGCCCGCTCCCCCCATGCTGTGAAACTTCCACTTTGGTTCAATAACAAAACTGTTAGTGGAATAACCTGTGCAGAGGGAAAAGAAGAAGCTCAAAAAACTTGAAACATTTTTCAGCCTTTAGAAAGACAAAGAAATATACATATGTATATTTTTTTTTAACATATAGAAGAAACTTTCCATATTATTAACCATTGGCTGAATATAGTTCTATTTGGCAATTTTTCCTTTCTTTACAGCCTCTTTGATGATAAAAGTTACATTTTTTTAGGTCTAATAGTTAGGCTTGTATAGGGAATGTGCATAGAAGCGTGCTTTACAGGAAGCACTAAAAATTATAACACTATAGCTGCCTAAACCAGAAGCATGCCCATCCATCTTAGCAAGTTCAAAGGACAAAAGGTACAACATTTCCAATGGTAATGAAATAAATAATAAAGAAGATTGAAATAGAAGGAAACTAAGAAGAAAGCTTGAAAAATCAAGAACATTACACATGAAATGATCATTTCAAAAGTAAACATCAAATAAATGGGAAATTGATCACTAAGCCAATCTTCTGTTGTTAGAACTATTGCAAAACACAGTAATATTTTCCAGATAAGTACAGTGGAACTAATATATTTAGTAATGGAGATATTTTATGCATTGCCTAGAGAGACATCAAACAAGTAATGGCATTTCTAAAGCAGTTAGTGGTGATTTCAGCCCTAAAGGAAAATGTTGTTCCCTTGTAAACAGGCTGTGAATGTTTTTATGTTAAGATTATGGAGAAGATAATATCAGAGCCATGCTGTCTGAACCATACCATTTCCAGACAGAGTGGAAGAAGGTGTGTTTGGAAATCAAAAACTCCTCAAGGCAGGAAGGAACACCCTGAGTTTACTGTGCTTGTGATGAGACTTCCCCAGCTGGACACACACCTGTGCTGGGCTCCCAGTTAAAACCAGCTTTGTTCCACACAATGGAGTACAAATCCAAATCTTTCCAAAGAGACAGAAAGGTAAAATCTGTGGCAGGTGCATGCCTGGATTGGATATATAAAGACAGATTTTTCCTTTTTGGCTTTAACAGAGTAAACACTGCTTTGTTTTTTCATTTCTTCACATGAGACTCTTGCAAAAAGTTGCAGTTCCTCTATCCTTAATACTGACAACAGACACCTTTTTTTTTGGTGGTTTTCTTTTACCTTGTCTTAGAATATTTCTAGCTTCCCCCAGTACAAGACATTCTTCACTGAAGGACACATCATGATGTGAATTTTTGAGTCTATGAAATGTCCAGGTCCCCAGTACTTCCCTTGTCATGAGCTGCAAGAGGCAGATGGCCAAGCTGATATTCCTGGACAAGAAGAGGGAGATGTATCTTCCATTGCTTGGCAAGAAGTTTTTCCAGCAAGCAAAATGATGCAGGAGGGCACCTGAACCCCAGGAGACCTGCATTATTTGTCAGCCTCCCTCAGTTTGTGTGTCACTGATAAACACACAGGCTCGCAGCCACACATCTGGGTGAGGAATAGTCCATACCACTTAAAGTTCAAGAGCAATATTCCAAAATTACTTCTGAGCTACCTCAGGCAGTGACTAAACTACCAGTTACAGCAGGCAAAACAAGATGTGATTATTACTGAAAACTCCCCCTACTCCCAGTTTTGTTCCTTTGCCACAGCCCTCACCAGAATATTTCATCATGACCTTTAGTCCTCCTGGAGCTCCCAAGCAACAAATGCCACTTCTCCATGGCAGTCACAGATGGCCTGAATGGGCACAGATGATGAGAATTTCTTCCACTTGAGCTACCTGGGCTCTTAAATGTCCCTGACACGCTTCCACCAGCTCAGATCACTTGAGAGAGGATTACAATCCTGGCAGACCTGAGCAGCACATGCAGCAGACAGTGCAAGGAGATTTTACATGCTAGCAGTAGAGCCCAGAGGAGAGTTTCAGCTGAAAGGCACGCAGAAATAAAAACAACAACAACAACAAAAAAGTGGTAGATTTTACAATGAAGTAAAAGCTCTGGAGCAGAAAACAGGCAGTAGGGAACTTCTAGTCTGAGCACTTACCCAAGAGATATCCTAGACCCAGCAGGCTAGTGTGAGAAACCAAAAAGTTCAGCCTGAAAACAAGAAGTTCATGACAATGGGATCAAATGTTATATATTTGCATGAGATAAAATGACCCAGTCAGTGACCCAGTCAATGACCCAGTCCTTCCTGGACAGCCTTATTCTGAGGAGCAGTGCACCTTTAGGAACATACCCAAGCCATGCTGTAGGAATTTCACATACTCAGGAATAAGTAATTGCCTTTCAAGTTGATCAAAACCCAGACACCAAGCATTTGTTGTATTCCATTAATTGCTGCTCTTACTCTTTTTTTCTCTCTCTGCACCACATTAATCTACACACTGGCATACCAACAGCTCCCTAGAGGCAGAGTTCTTCACTCCAGCTTGTGATGTTTCATTAGCAATGGGCTCCTCTGCTCAATTTTATTTGCATCTGACTGCCTCCTTGTCAAACTTCTGTGCACATTATTGTTTGCAGTTTACTATTTCATTCAATTGCTTCAAGGTTTTGAGCCCTAGGGATAATCTTGTTGCAAATTGTTAGTGTAATGAGACTCTCACTTAATTGTATTAAATGCCAGAATCTGCATTTAAAACAGCATTAGGCACACAGCACAGTCACACAGTGACTCCTGAGTTGGTGGGTGTTACAGAGGGGAATAGCACAGAGTAGAAGGTTGCCCCAGTCACAGTGTCATGAATATCCATGCTAAAATGCCATCCTGTGTTGGAGCTATCCTGCTTCTCTGAAAATGTGAGGTAAATGAGCAGTGTACATGCATGGCAAGATCCACACCTCTGTTCTACACTGATGCTAATTCTTGTCACCAGAACATCAAGATCATTATACAGCACCATCCTGACTAAGGTTCCCGTATGATTTCTTCCAATACAGGGGTTTTCTGACTTCTACTTCTTCTGTAGAAAATGTTTAAGATATAAATGATGGTCCTTCTCATTAACATGTTTTTAATTTAATTCATAGAATACATTTGTATTCCCTGTACTTTGTTTTCACATCTACATTACTTTGAGACGGGGATGTTCTGGTTGAGACCTGGGTGCAGATCTCATTAACCTACCACACAGAGCCAAACTGCCTGGGAATTGTTGGGATAACTAACCCAATACTGGATCAGTCAAAGCTTGGACGGGTCATAGCACTCGCTGACTCTGACGCTATCCAAGCTTCCAACAGAATATCAGAAAAAGCCTTGGTTCATGGAGCAAAGTGTGCATTTGTCAGTTTCAGAGTCTATTGTGTTATAAAAATGAAATTATTTCACACAATATCAGGGCTGAAGCATTGAGTTTTTCTCACCAATACAAAATTCACTGCGACCCCTCAAGGTGCTGAAGGTGTTGAAAACCTTTTAAGAGACAATGCCTCTAGAGCTCCTGC
>NW_005054794.1:65059-73993 GCF_000277835.1 Geospiza fortis | reverse complement strand
GCTGAATGCACTGAAAAACTCCTACTAAATGACCCTTGTTATTAACTCCAGGCACCACAATGTAATATTTCCCATTAAATCCTATTATTAATACATTAATCCCTGAATAATACAGTGGAAAGGAATTAAATAATAAGCCATCAAATGGCATTTGTGGAGGAATCATTGGTAGGCTTCTGTAGAAACCAGATTAGAGACATTCCTCAAATCCAAGGAACACATGCATTTGCTTAGGTTTTTGTCCACTGTGCCTTGTGCTCCTCAAACAGAGAGGGGCACTCAGCTATTGGCATCTCATTGAAGTCAGCTGCGAGTGAGCCCAGTGGTTTGTCTCAATAATTCTGCTTAATGGACTGATAAATCCTCAAGTGACAAAAGCAACTGTGAAAAAATGTAAATCCTGTTTTTCAGTAAAAAAACTTCCATCCTTTACTGCTAGACCTAGCTGGAGTCTTCAACCCTAGACAAAACTCCAGGTAAGTTTTCAACTGATTTCTCAACATATCACTGAAAATAGGGCTTAGCAATGCTTGTAATTGAGGAAGGAGAGCCACAGAGGGTTTTCATTCAATCATTGTTGAGGAGTAAGATCACACACTTTCAATTCTCAGAAACCTCTTTTCTTTGTATAACAAATACACAAAGATGTGTGTAATAGTTTTGCTTATCTCTTCTATGAGAGATGTCTTCCTAATAATGCTTCTCCTACCTCCAGTGGTGTTGGTAGTCTGCTTCCACTCGAACCAGTGATTAAATTTCCTACGGCAGAGGGACTGAGCTCTACACAGCATTTTAGCAGATGAGTTTTTAAAATCCTTGCAAATGAAAGGAGAGTGCTTGCTTTTCTTCCCTATGAAAGGACAGCTATGGAAACTGATTTAAAGGAGGCTTTGCTCAGTGGCAGCAGAGACTGAATTCAAGTGGTGTCTGTTGTTCAGGGCACACAGTGTGTTTATGATAGTTGACATTTCCTAACTACAAATCTTTCAGTAAAAGGCTATTAAGCAGATAAAAGAGGAAGAAAAAGGAATACAGAATTTTTGGGGTTTCTTTTTTTGTTGGTTGTTTTGGTGGGTTTTTTGGGGGGGTTTTTTGAGACCAGGACTTCTAATAAACCAACTTTTCAATATCTTCTTCAAGGCCAAGAACCAGAGCAAAGGAGAGTTTTGTCCACATCAAGACAAACTTTCTCCTTTTATGGGGAATGTATGAAGAAGATGGAAATATGCCTTTTACTGATGTTAATTGTATCATCCACCTAAAGCACTTTAAGTCTGGAAAGCTATCAAAAGGACCTTAGAACCTAGGAAATGAAGTTGCTTTATACATAGCTGTCAGGTCCTTTGCTGGTGACCTGACAACTATGTTTTCTTTTTTCTTTTTTAAGTGTCCTCCTTTTGCTATTCCCAACTCAGATGGAAATAAACTCAGTATTTGAAATCTCAGGCTGACATATACATGACAAACCAATTTATGCAAACAAGAACACGAGTAATCAAAGAGAAAATGGCAGGTAAGCAGTAAGTCTCACTTTTTACTGAGAAAATGGCAGGTCACATGCGAAGTGGGTATAAATCAATGTCAAGCGCCATCACTTTGACTTAACTAGTCAACATATTTGAGCATTTATAAAACTCAGTACATTGTTGTGCGGCAGGCTGGAAGTTAATTACTATTTTGACACAAGGAAAGTGGCAAACAATATGTATGAAGATGGATATGCAGGATAGCATTAAAATGTCAGAGGCTGTTAACAGAGATGTCAAACAGCAGTATTGCTTCAGACAGCAGGTGCTGTGACAAATGCTTAATGAGGCTTATCCCTTGTGTCCCTCATTGCAGCCACAGGCTGCAACGTGCCCTCACAGGCACAGCTCCCAGGGTTTCCTGGTTTGTGTGGCTCCAGTGCAGGAGCAGACTACTGACCAATACCTTGTGGTGGCTCTCACACTGTGTGACAGAGAAACTTATTCCTCATGACCAGTAATCTCATAAGCATCACAAATCAAAAACTTAGTGGAATTTCGTGATGGAAAAGGTGTAAAACAAAGCCTGAGCTAGTAGCTCCCAGACTGTGTTGGTCAGAAAATGGCCTGGAATCAGTGTCCAGCACCAAGTCTGTGTGGTCACTGCAGTGACTTCAGAAAACAAGCTGGATATTTGTAGATGGAAAAATGAAGAATGTCCTGCATGTTGACAAAGCAACAGCATTCTTTAAAAAGCATCTTTTAATGTGATTTCATAATCCTGTTCTGGTCTAAAACTTGAGATTCTGGAATTATTTTGCAGAATCAGGAATTTGAACAGTGTCATAGTGCAAGGTATGGAACAAGGCGTTAAACTGTGGATATTTTTTGCTTGTCCAAACTTATCCCTTTTTCCCCCACTTCCACTATCCCAGGTTTTCTATTTCTACTTGACTTAAAGGGTATTTGAGGCAAGTCTTTCATGGAGAGCTGAACGAGGAAGCATGGAACTAGTCTAGAATGGGATTCAAGGGAAAAGTGAAAGAGCAGAAGGACAAGAAAGATTGCTACCTGTAGCTGTTGACAAAGCACTTAAGGCAAAAAAAAAAATTAAACTATAACCAAACTTGAAATAGTTATTGTTTCAATAGTGAGAAGTAAAAACATTTTTCAGGATTTCCACTTGAAAGAATGTAGCTGAAAGATTCCTCAGATCTGAGTTATACTGTGATGCTCTATGTGGAGTAAACAGAGCATTAACATAACATGGAAAAGGATGAACAAACTAGTTATTCCGGCAATTTATCTCAATTAAAAAAAAAAAAAAAAAGAAAAAGAAAGAAAGAGGAAGCCAACTGCTGGTTGGTTATACTCTCTATGAATTCTGTACTACTTCACTTTTCATCAGAGTTCAGATATAAACATAGATTCCTGGGAAAATGCTGAGAATGGAGGTGTGAACAAAAGGTTCCACAATTTCAAGGAAGACAACAAATTGTCTAAGTTACTCTCAGCTGATGTCACTGAAATAGCAGTAATAGTAAGACATTACTTATGGGTAAGGAGCAGTTTAAATGAATTTAGGTGACTGGAAATTAAAAAGACTAATTATTGTGAGAGGCTGGTCAGGTTAAATTTGCAGTAGCAGATATTTGCACAGTTTGAAAGGAGTTTCTCATTTGTAATTTTTCTTTCGTGTTATTGTGCAATATTTTCCTGTAACTTCACTAAACTTCACAGTAGGCAAGCGAACTAATTAATGTAATGTGAATTGACACTTGATGTAGATGAGAAGAACACTATTTTCTCCTCTTAAAAAAAAAAAGAAAATAAAAGAAAACAATGAAAAAAAGAGGGAGATCTAAGTAAACTGATGAAAGAGGTTTCTCACAAAATTCTGTTCTGCTTTGTTCTGACCCAGGACTCATAAAAAATGTGCCTTTCTGCCCAGATTGAGCTATTTCCACTCTCTTGTTGTACATTTGAAATTGGATACAAAAATGCAGCCCAGTAAACATGAATTTTGGTGAGTAGTGCCTCAGGACACCTCTGGCCTTGTCATGACCTCAACTGTTTCAGCTTTTTTAGCTGAGACAGCAGCTGTCAAGCTGTCAGGTAACTATGAACTCAATTTGGTTTAATTATTACTCGGTTTATAATGATAACAAGTAGTTGCTCTGTGTAGGTTGAACTCTCTGTGCCAGTAGATGAAGACACCGTGGCAGAGAACAGAGTTGGGACCAGAGGGCCCAGCCCTGGCACACATCACAGTTTTAGAGAATGAACTCTGCACATTGAGGTTCATTTATAAAAATACATGTGGTTATCTGGAAGCAAAAGTTGTGACAGCAAATACACCAAACATTTACACAAACAGAGAGGTCATTTCATTTCTTCTATAATCTTGTCCCACTCTCATATAGGGAATATGCACCTCCAATACAGTCGTGCTGCATTTTGATCCCTTCATAAGATTTCTACAGAATGCATATTTTTTTCTCAAAGAAATGTCATATGTTGTATTAAGGAAATAGAAATTAATGTTTCTGGGTTTCTTTCCCACTTCTCTCACAAATTAGGCCAAAAAATACCTTTTAGAATATGACAGTATTTTAAAAGTTTTTAAAAGCCCTTTGAAGCTCCACACCTGAACCCTCAACATGAGATATGCATGCTTTGAGTTCACTACATGAACACAAGATCAAGCAGGCAGGCACCAGCAGCTTAAAACCAGAGTAAAAACAGGGACCCAGACACCTTCCATCAGTCCAGCTGCTTCAAGCTCCATCCAGCCTGGCCCTGAACATTTCCAGGGATGGGGCAGTCACAGCTACTCCAGGCAGCCTTTGCCAGGGCCTCACCACCCTCACAGGGAAAAATTTCTTCCTGGTATCTAATGTAAACCAGCCCTCTCCCGGGTTAAAGTCATTGCCTCCATCTCTTCATTAACTGCAATTCACACAGTAATATAAAGGACTCCTCTGTTTGAGTGAGAGGAATGTATTCTGGCAAAAATACACCTGCAAAAGAAATGCAAACTTCGCTTCAAAACACATTTCTCACAGAGAGATGTTGTCATTGTGCTGGTCCTGGAAAACAATAAGCTGTCAGCTCAAGGAAGAATTAAACTCTATTTCTAAGTTTTAGTCTGTGATTTATTTTACTTTTTATTTTTCAGACAGAACAAGTTGTATGTTTGAACCAATAATGAGCTTTTAGTTCACCTACCAAACCACTCATGCATAAATACTAAAAGAAAAAAATCCATAGGGATTTTACTCTGTTATTTATTGACAGAGTAACATAATTAGAGTGACCTCATGCCTGTGATTTCCTAGCCAAGCAATGCAGGAAGTAATTACTCTACAAATAGAAACTCTGAATCTCTATTTTCTTTTCTGGAGCATGTCTAACAGGGAAAAGAAAATACTGCATCTACCCATACCCCAAGATGAGAGAATGTGGCAGTGTCAAACTGATTTAGCTTGCCAGGACAACAGCTTTTCAAAAATAGTGCTAATTGCATAGCAATGATATTTCATTAAGCAGGCCATAAGTCATCATCATCTGTCTACAGGTTATCCTGTTTAATTAATCTGCTACACTAAATAAATACAGTTTCAATATTTTACATAATATTTCTTAATGTTCTACATCATCTCTTGTGGAAGATGTTGAGACCAACTTGGTATTTGGGGCAGAATTGGAGTTGTTTAGTCTTGGATAGTGAATTCTTAGAGCTGCACTGGGGCTTTATGGTTTAGGAGAGAGTTAAAGTGCAGAGAGTTTGCAGGGTGGAAGGCTGGATGTTGCTTCTACTCAAAATGTTGGGTAAGCTGAAATGCTGACATGAGTTTCTAATATTAATGTCAAAACACTACTTTGAATATACTAAATTTAACTAGGTGGAAGTGCCAGAGGTTCTGTAATTTTTCCCTAGTGGAAACAAGAGCAAAGAAAGAAGGAGAGGTGCTAGGTCAACTTCCTGAAAGGGTAAAGTCCTAAATACAGATCAGAGTAATGAGGATGCTTAATGTCTTGGCTTAGGAGTTTTATACCTATTTTAAACACGACCATGTTTAGGATCCAGCTGGACATGGGCTGGTTTTGTCCCTTTTTTAGCTTTCCATCCTGAGGGGCTTTCTGAACACATCTACCAGCACATGGAAAGGACACTAGCTGTGTTTCCCTCCACTAAAAGACAGAAAAACATAAAACAGGCAGAAGTATGAAAAATTTGACCATTGTCAGCTTCGGCTTCACCACTTTTAAGCAAAACTTCTAAATACGAAACACAATAGCGGGTATCACAACAGAGCTAAAAAAATTTGTTGTTTCAATAAAAAAGGGACTATTTAATTTTGATTCTATTAATCGTAATTTATTTGGTGATGCATTTTATTCACCACATTTTGGGGGATTTTATTTACCTGTATAAATATATTTTATATATACCTGTATACCTATATTTTAATTCTATTAAGTAGGATATAGTCTATTCACTAGCAGCTCCTCGCAAATCTTTCTCTGCTGCAGGGTGAGGGTTGACAGAAGAGCTTTATGCAGCTGAAATTGTTAACCCCTCTCTTCAGCAACTGTGCATAGACCAAGTTTAGGTGAATACCAAGTACATATGATATTAATATTCTACTTTAACAGAATTATAGAACTGGAGATCGGATAAGAATTCCCTGCATACTGCAACAATTTTTTTCCTGATTTGACATAAAAATTTACAAGCACAGAAGTTGAAATTGAAGGATAGGCCTTTGCAACCTCTGACCTCTTCATGGTTTAATCTATATTTTGCTTTGGTCACACAGAGAAAAACAACAGAAAAAAAAAAGATGGTGGTAAATTTTTTGCTGTGGAAGAAGCAGCATAGTAGCTCTGTGCTTGGAGACTCCTGCCTGAACAACATAAAAAGCTATCAATAAAAAAGCCAAATAAACACACCAGTTGAAATAAAGTTGACAATAATGGAAGTGAAACAAGCTTCTTGATATAATTCTATATTTTAAATTACTGTCCTCCAACTCAAAAGCTATGGTGTATGGATAAAATTTTTCTGAACAATTATGAGCTCCACTTGCAAAAACTCTCTCTTGTAAGAATGTATATCAGTCAAAATTGACAAGGAGGACTGGACTTGAAAACAAACTAAGGGAGGAATGTTCTACAGAGACCTGATACTTCTCCTTTCACTGCCTTCAAGGTGTGAAAATTGTTGTTCAGGACAACTATTAACGATGAAAATTTAACAGCTGTTTATTTAACAGGAATATGTAACCTAATGTCCACAGCTACTTCTGTTCAACTCCAGAAAACAGAACTGTAAGCATTAATTTTTTTAAAAACACTCATATCTAAACAGAGAAGCTTTCATTTTTAAGGAGACAAACACTTCCTATTTAATTTCTCCTGAAGGATTTTCAAAGGGCTTATATAGATCTTTTAATGGGTGGAGGTCTCAGTTAAAAAGGCCTTGTTAACTGTCTGTTTTGTCTTTCTGAAGTAAATAAACATCGAGGGCTTTCCATTCATGGAGGTTGGCTTATTAACCTTAAGCAGCAGCTAAAAAATTCTCAATTTTTACAAGTTGAACATGTACTAATGTGAGTTTAGCAGATTAAATCAGTTAGAGCACTGCTTCTCTCATTAAAAAATGCATTTTAAAGCTAATCTTTCCCAATTGTGAATGGAGATTCAGAAAGACACTCAGATCCTCTGTCATAAAGCCACACACACACTCCTCTGAGGTTCTCAGCTGAACTAGAAGTGGTTTGTAGTTTGGGGGGGTTTCTTCCTTTTTTTATTTATATATTTTTTAAAAATCTGTGAATCAACTGTTAGGTCAAAGAATAATATTGCCCATGAAGTGTAGGGACCTTGAAAGCATATAATTCTGTGCAGCACTGTTGTACTCATGTTCTCTCCTGGAACATCTTGGGGTTTCTTTGTAGAATAATTATTGGTTTTTTTAATAGAATATGTGGTTTTGTTTCCTAGGTTTTTTGGCAGCAGTCTCTGAAGTTTATTTCTATTTGTGTTTTACATCAGGCATCTCTATGGATTTACTTGTTCTCTTTTGTTTTTAATTGTTAGGGAACAAAACCCCAACAATCTGTTATTCCTTTGGAACTTTGTAGTTAACATTCTCAGGAGAAAGACCTTGTTAAACAAGTGTGCAAACACAGAGAGAGAGAAAAAGATCCTTTACAAATACATGCCAGCAGGACTGTAGAACTGAGCAATTCCTAATTTCCAAGTATGATTTTAGCTTCTTTTTTAGCTATGATAACCTCAGGCTTTTAACGTTTTTGTTTGTTTGTTTGTTTGTTTGTTTGTTTGTTTGTTTGTTTGTTTTTTGCTTGGTTGGATTTTTTTTGAGGAGCAAGTTCAGCCAGGTATTTCTGTGCAAGGTGTTCTGGGAGATGCAGTGAAGTGAAGCAAACTCAGGAACAAGTTTCCTGTGAAGCTCAGGCATGCTGGTCAGCCTCCCACAGTGTAACACCCTAGCCAAGGGAAAAAACCATAAAATATTTCCAAGTGGAAAATGAAGAGAAAGACAGGCAGCACAGGAAGAACAAGGCCCTGCCAGATGACCTGTGGAAGGTAACTTTGTGCCCCAGCACTGTTAGAGGACATTCCCTGTCATTGGTGCAAGCAGCTGGAGACATAAATACTGATTGATTTGGGGGCCACCATCTTGGTAAGTGCAGAGGTAAGTGCAATAACGTGACATGATGGAATTCCCTCAGAGTAACTGGGATGCTTGAAAGAAATAAACAGATATCATTCTGATTTGGTATCAAAATATTAGGCGAGGTTATAATTGTATCATTACCTTCCTCCCTTCCCATGGAAAGATTGATATTGGTGAGGAAATACTTTCCAGTGCTGCAGTAGAAGGTAATTAGCAATTCAATTTCTTTTCCAGACCAAAGAGAAGGACCAACAGGTGAGTTATGGAGTAATAACTTATGAAGGAATATTGGTTTGGATGGTAACATGAATTTATCAAGGGAGAGGGATGAAAATAGAACCATTAAGGGCTGTCTGGGAAGCCAGACAGTGAGAAATTATTAATTCATATAAAACAATAATTTTGAATACAAATTCTGACAGTGCTGAGTGTATTTATTTCTATATTCAGCTCTCTGATGTGAGACACCACACTGTGCTTGCAGGATGGTCATGCCGCCATGCAGGACAGAGAAGGGGACTCAGCTAAGGAGCCAGGATCTGATTATTCTGGGTAGGAATATCCACATGGTTCCAGGAGCTCATCAGAAATGGAAAGAGAAAACTTTGGGGGAGCAATATCACGGTCGACAGAAACAGGGAAGGGCATAATGCTCAACAGGGAAAATGAGGAGATACAACAGGTCCTAATGAGGGCTTTAGAAGAGAATTCTTAGTTTCTCTGGGATAAAAATAAACCATCACTGTCAGGTCAGCAGGCCCA
>NW_005054794.1:32252-65049 GCF_000277835.1 Geospiza fortis | reverse complement strand
TGTCTGAACACACAGACACTGGAGAAAGCATCTCTGGGCAGCAGGAGGGAGGCAAATAGGAACACACTTCAGGCTTCCCACAGGTGCCAAGGGAAACAGATGCATTGTTAGAGAGCAGGAATTGCCTTGTTAAGTGGCAAAGAACATCAGCATCGTTAGCAAAGAAAGCTCATGGAGTCAAGAGCAGAGCTAAGAGCAAATGCAGGCAGCCAGGGCTGCTGCCCGCTAGGGTACAGCTGCTCAGCACAGAGTGCAGGTGCCAGTGTATAAATATATATCATCTATGGGCTGTATATATGCATAATGTGTATATCTGTGTATAAATGAGTGCACATGATTCCCTGGGTGATTTTGGTTCATGCTGTTTCTCCCCTGAGAGGAACTGAGAGATGGGCGCTTGTGAGCAGAGGTGGTTTCACGGCACCCGACGTGGCTGTGGAACACTGCTGGCCACAGACTGCACAGAATTAGCTTTACACTGGAAAATAACAAGCCTGAGCTGGAGGTGTTGAAATTCTCATGATACTTGAAAGGTAGCTGAAGTGTCTTACTTGTTAACACAGGACTGAAGTTTCCCTGGTCTGTGATTAACATCTGTTGATAACTTTGGAAATACCAATATCTGCCAGATTCTAATCTAATGGAGTAACCATAATTCAGTAGTAACAATATCATTCAACAATATCATTCAACAATATCATTCAACAATATCAATACCACTCATGCACTGCCCAAAATGGAAGCCTTAATCTCTAACCATGTTTCCAAATTATCTGCTTTCATTCATTTTCCACAGAGAAAGCCATCACTGAAATATCATCCTTACCAGGTGTGACAACTTTTGTGAAGCTCTTTCAGACATTGACATGTCTTCCTGCTCTGATCCACCAGCCACATGCATTGAGTTCCATATGCACAGCTTAAAAATTCAGAGGACAGTCTTCAGTAACATGACTTTTGGTTTCTGTTTGTAGTTTAAGTAATTCTATCAATGTGTCACAAAATGTCTCTAAAGGAATCATAAAACCTTCTCAGTTTTCTCAGAATATTAGCCTGTCTGTTGTTTGCAAAATAAACCCCTTTATTTTGTGTAAAGGCAAACAGTGGCTGCTGGCATTTACTGCCATCATCCATTACTCCGCACATGATACCTGCAGAACAGAATGAGTTTTGCAGAAAGTGAGGAAGATGAAGGGCTTGCCTCAAGGAATGTCTGCCACACCAGTGCTTTCCAGAAACAGACTGGTATATTGCAGATGTTCCTTATGGTTTTGGGGGTTTTTTGTGGGGGAGAGGAGGGTGGGGTGGAAGGATTCCATTATATGACTATTGTCATAATTCCAGTAGCTCAAAACAGAGATTGATTTGGAGAAAAGTCATGCAAATGTTTCTGAAACTGGCAGGGAAGAGGAGAAAACACAAAGATTTCTGTTCTGAGTCAAACCAAGGGGCTGATGAGCCCCACCTGCAGTCTCCACTCCCCAGAAGTGAGAGCCTAAGGCAGAAGATACCAGAGTAAGGCAAACTGAAGAAACGTGCAATGATCTCCCTCTGACAGCCCTCCCAGACCCCAGTGAGCTCTCTGCGACTACAGAGAACTCACTGTAGGTAACAACAATCGGTGGATTTTCCTCCCACGGATTTGGCTGGAGAAAAGCGCATTCATAATGGATGACATAAGGTATTTCCCAGGTTAATAATAAAATGTTGAAAGAGCGCTTTGGGGAATATTTTTTCATCTGTCATCTCTTCAAATCCTCTTTTGGAGGAGCAGGGAACAACAAATCTCTGTTCACTCTGTGGCTTTCAGGGCTGTGTAGAGCCTTGATGCGTTCTTTCCTTTACTCTGTCCTTTCTTTTCCAGACTGAAGCATGCCAGGCAGGGACAGAGAGGACTTCAAGTACATTTGGCAATTGGTGCATTTTTGCATGATTTACCGAACACATGAAACCAACTTTCTGCATTCCATAATTTGCGTGGTGGTCGTGCTTAGACTGTAGGAGGCTGTTCTGCAGCATCACCTTCTTTCCAACTTCTACTTAAAAAGCCCTAAAAAAATAGTACAACAACAACAACCACTGGTGATGATGATGTTTGCATTACTGGTTAACAAAAAGACCCCCCAAACTACATTGAGCCTCTGTTAGGCGTTACAGATTTCAGCTTTTTTTATCTGTCTTCCCCTTTACCCTTGCTGTGATCTGAATCTCCAGTGCATAACATATTAGCAAATTGGCAAAAACAAATTAAAAACCCTAACCAACTGAACAAATACCTGGCTTTACCCTCACTAATCCCTGCCCAGGGAGTTTATTTTCAATCTACATGATAATAGAATGAAACTCCTGCAGATGGAAGCAGCAAAGAGATACAAAGACAGCTTGATTGTGTGTTTCATTGTGGATAACAAACCTATAACACTGTAAGTGCAGGATTTTCAGGATTTCAGATGTCTAAGAAGATAAATGTTTTATTTTATTATAAATGTCCAAAAAGTACAAAAAATGCCCTCAGTGACAGCTTCAGATGAGCTAGGAAGGAAAATCTCCTCAGGCTGTAGCTTTGCTCAGTTCTTACAGCCCCAGACGCCCATGTCTGGCTGTGATCACCCTGGTGCAGGCATTCCCCACTGTGTTTGTCCATGGAATTATTTGGATATTGTTCCAGACCTTCTGATGAATCTTTTCTCCTTGAGAGTATCTCAAATATGTGGTCAGGTCATAACGTACTTCTCATTCTTGGCTCTGACACACAGCCCTATTCCCAAATCTAAGATGCCAGCTGGTACATATTAACTACTGATATAAGTAAACAAGGAAGCATCAGCTGGCAGAAGACTTATTAGTCACAGATGCAGGGAGATAACACAAGGCCACACTAATCCCTGATATTTGTCCTAAGCTCTGTATGACTTAAAACTAAGAATTAACCATGAATACAGGGATCATACATTATTGAGCTAAAGTTAATTTTCCAACATGTTTCCCCTGCTCCTGCATAGATTTTTTTCTTAAAGAAATACAACTTGCTCAGTGACAAATTCAAGGGTCCCTCTTGGAGAGTACCTGAGGCTATGTTCAGGCATTTAATTGTGAATGGCTGGGAGAGTCCTGTCTCTCCATTCCTCCACTCTCTGGCCCTTGTGGACCATCCCAGGAATGAACACTGCAAGTTCAGAGTGCACACAGCATCCTGCTAAGCCACAGCCAGAACGGAAGGATCATCTTCAATTTCACATTCTTAGCTGCAATACCGTCTCTTTTGGCATGGTTCATAGAGCTGGTGTTGCACTCTACAAATCTTTCCTTTTTAAAAGAGAATTTGAGAGAGCAGCTGTGTAACGCCCACCAAAAATCATTATTAATCCACCCTTTTTTGTATGATAACAAATGAAACTGCACCTGGGAAGACAATCTACAGTGGCTAGAGATAAACACCCATCCAACCCTTGATGGATGAAATAAACTGCTGCTGTTGTCACTAATTCTGAAATGCAGTTAAGAACACCTCAACCTCAATTTATGTCTCTCTCTCAAAATATGTGTACACAGAGGCAAAACTCCCCTTTCCTTTCTGGGTCTTCCCTAGGTTATGTATTAAACAAATTAAGGAGGGAAAAATAGGAAGTCTAAAACACAAATTACTATTCCAATACAAATATTTACGAGGTGACTTTTGGAGGTAAAATCTCTTCCAGGATATTTTATGCAAAATTCATGCTTCTGTTTCAATTGCACAAATGGCTTCTCAATTTGCATTGAAATAGCTCTGTACCTGTAAAATATAGAGGAGAGTTTAGCACATACTGTGGTATTAAACAAGATCTGAACTGAAGGAGATATGGATGCTCAGCAAAATATTTGTCTTGATCAGATAACTGGTGTTCAGAATACACTTCTACTGAAAAGGCTTTACTGTGTAATTGATATTGCTGTATTAAAGTAATGAAAAGCAAATCTCATGTGCTTGATTAAATCAACCCTTTCATATGGAACAATTCAATGAAATGCAGACAGAACAACAAAACAGAAAACAGAATCAAAGTAGATATGTTTGAAGTGCCAATGAAAATGCAAATTGAATGAAGAGGTAATCAAAATATAAAAAGAGCTGAGATTTTTCACTAAAATATTCCTATAATAGAAGAATGTAATAATTTTTTTTTCTTTCAGTCCTGGACTTGAACAAAAACAGAGGTATCTGTCCTAGCATAGTTTTTTAATGAGATAAAATAATTGGAATTATGAATAGTCAAGAGGCTCTTTTTACTGGCATTTCTAGTCTATTAATGCAGGAACTCTCCAGCAGGAGGCCACTTATGAAGAAAATCTAGCCTTGATATTGATTTCTGCCAATTTTTTGTGTGCATATATATTGGCAAATGCTCGGTTCTGCTCTGCAAAGACAGAGTTTCTGTAAATATGATATTTTGGATGCCCAGCCGACTGTGTTCAAAAAGTAAAGCCCTTTAATTTGACTTAAAATGAGGGGAAAAAAAGAGGATTTCTACAAATAAATAAATAAATAAAAATTCCAGGGAGAAAATAATGAGCTGGCCTTCATCTGTCCCATGAATTTTAAATGTGGAAAACACTTTCATAAACTAAGCATATTATGCAGATTGAGTGAAATATCAAATATATACTAAACTGTGATTTTACACAGAATTGTCTACCACAACTAGCATGATTTTGCTCCCCAAAATGCTGAATTTTGTGAAATAGAAAGTAAGAATTGTATGTTATATTTTGACATTATACTATACTTGTAAAAGTACTTTTTTTCTGTTAAATAACTAATAAGTTGTGGTCAAAGACAACCTGCTGTTTATAAAATTCAAAATTATTTGACTGGAGACTTCTGTAGACCAGTTGTACATAGGCAGAAATTAAGTAGCTGTTGACACAGTTACTGCATATAATCAACTATTTGGTCTTGAAAATGTTTGTAGCATTGTGTAAGTGAAAGAACAAATAATCTGATAATGTTTTAATCATATTAATATTTCTCATTAATTTCAGGTCTTGGTGGACATAGTGTGTTCCAAAGTTTTAGATTTTGCATTTTTCATTTTTCCAAATATTGTAATTTTGGATTAATTTAAATTTAATTTTAATTTTAAAGGTTTTGTTTGGTTGTTTTTCTGTTTATTTGTTTGTTTTTAATATATTAGGTACATTGTTCTTTGTAGTATCTGATTTTAACTGTGGAGTTATTCAGTGATCTGTGTGCAGAATTTTTACATCTGTGTGCTAAACATTCTTGAAGTTTGTCAATAAGACATTTGACTTATTTTAAAAGGGAGTAGAAAGAGAAAAGAAAATATTTTCAAGTATAGGTAGGCAGAGGGAGCAGCGAATGAGGAGTGGGTGAGGAGACATCCAGTGAAACATGAAAGTGGGAAAACCAGCACAAAGGGAAGCGGAAGGATGAGGGGAGACAAATCAGACACTCATACAAAAAGGGATCATTACTATAATGGACCATGTGAATGTGGAAAGCATAGCACAGAAATAAAGGCATTTCAGTGTTTGTGTTCAGCTTACCTGAATAATTTTTTTTCCCTTTGTATTGTCCATGCAGAAACCTAGAGTGACACCATTGCAAATGTGACAGCAGCCAACAAACACACTGGCTTCTCCTGAGAGGCTTTTATTTAGGCTTGTGTGATTTTTTGCCTCTTTACACAACTGAAGGTATCTTTGGGGTTCTCTGAACACTCACTAGTTATTCGTTCATAGTGAGAGAGTTTAGGCTTATGTGAGTTGTATTGCTCTGCCTGGTGAAATAAAACACAGAAGAAATGGAGACTAGGGGAATATGAGCTGAGTGGGCCATGTGTAATGGAAATTACTCTTTGTGAGGAAAGATTTTCTGCCATTTGCGGGGGAAGAGTTGCAAAAAACTGTCACTGTGTTTCAATGTAGAAGTTATGACAACAGAAATTTGAAGAACTGCAGGGATTTATTCTGTTCATACTAGAAAAAATTTGTCATTATATATTAAAGTCACCAAGGTACAATATGGCTAAATTTGAGCAAGAATTTTCTCTTGTTGTTAATTTGCTAAATTAGGCTTTGGGTTAATTTCTATTATGTCCTGTTTCATGGGCGTGCCTCTAGTAAACCTAAAATATCCATCCATATCAGTATTTCCAGGGGTCAGATTAATAAATGCCTTTTTTCTCCTCTTTCATTCAATCATTAATTTTCATAGGAGCAAGGCCTGCTTTGGACTGCAGAAACTTAATTTCCTTTTTTTTTTGCTGAGCTACAGCCAATTTTGGTACAGTTATATCTCAAACCAAGGAACCCTTGGTCACATGTCTCACTTTCTGCAATGCTGGGTAATTTAAACTCTGCAGGCAGAACCTCTGTAGTGCTGCACAATCAAATTCTCACCTTGCCCTGCAGATCATTTTTGCTCCCATTGCTTCATATCACAGGTTCTGAGCTGGGCTACAGATTTGTGCCTTCCCCGCACAGCCAGATGTACCTGCCCATCTGGGCTTTGGGGATATTCTTCCATCTAGCTTCCTCTCATCCCTTCCATCTCTAAGCCACAGATAACAGCCCCTCCATGAGCTGTTGCCAGGCAAGGAGCAATTAAAATTCAGTGTTGAGAGATTGCTAGTGTTACATTCCATTTCAAATGCATCCTTCATGCTGAAATTCAGTATTTACCACGGTGAGGAGGAGGCAGATGTGATACGCGGGCGGTCAGTGATCAGCCACTGACCAACCAGCTCCTATCCTACCGTGACAGCTGCATGCTCAGACAAGGTCTCCATGGTTGTTCTGCATCTGATTATTGCCAGATGGATCACTTTAGTTTTTGCCTTCCTTCAGCAGTTAATATATTTTGTGTACCTTCAGTATTATGGTCACTTGTCATCACTCAGAGCAGTGGCAGCTGTGTCTCTCTGGACAATATTTTGTGATTTTTGCAATGACTGACACAGGTTATGGCAAAATCCCCCCAAAAAATGCAAACTAAAAAATAGTAGAAATTCTACCCCATTTTAAAAATCAGAAATATTTCTAAGAAGAATATAACGGGGGATGTGTGCCATTTATTAAGGGAAACATGAGATCAACTGGATTGTTTTCAGTGAGCCCACATAGTGAAAACAGCAAAGCTAATAAGCTAATAAAGCATTAAGTGTTTAGTGGTTTTTTTTTTTTTTTGGTTCCTTGCAAAGCCATGAAGAATTGCCTGAGTCTTACACATGAATTTAGAAATGAATTTTAGATTTATATTAAAGTATGAAGAATTGATTTGAAAGTGAATTTTTTCTTTGCATTGCATTTTTACCTAAAAAAGGCTGGTAAATTTGTGTTGAAGAAATTGTTTTTGAAGTGTGCATAAGAAGCTGTTGCTGAAATAGCAAAGTACAGACCTGTGGAAAGGAATTTTGCAAAAGTCATAATACAGGTCTGGGAGTGGCATTGTAAATTGTTGCTACAAGAGTTGTATATGGCAATAACTGTGGTTTATTTAGGTTCTGATTTTGTCTTTGAAGATCCCCATTTGATTCATAATGCAAGCCAAATTATGCTGCCTTAACAGCAGTACAAATATTTTTCTATATGCATGTGTAGATATTTCCAGAAATATCAAAATGAAGCAAAACACCCAGTGCATGTGAGTTCATGAAGTACCTGCAGAGCACAAGGATTCCTCACCATGGAAAGTCCTGTCTCACAGGAGGTCACAGTGGAGACATGGAGCCAGTGACAAATTTCACAAAGATTCAGAACTGAGAACATTTTGTGCGCCCTTAGCCTCCCCATCAGTGCCACCAGCCTGTTCCTGGCCTGGCCTCAGACCCCAGTGTATTTCTCTATTCCAGACTGGGGAAAGGTGCTGCTTTACTTACAGGAAATTTTGCCAGGTGTGATTTATCTTCCTTCTTTTCTTCCAAATCTAGAAAACATATTTATTTCCTTACAGTAGAGATAGGAAGCCCTCACATGTCGCAGCACTCACATTTTACACCCAAAACTCAAACACAACTTCGACACGTATCAGAAATTTATTTTCGCAGTCTGTGGATTTGCAGTGTGCAAAGGTCTTGGCTGCTGCAATGAACAAAGCAAATAACTATTTTAATTTCACATCTGGCAAATACTATTTCAGTGATTTTACAGCCCATTTCACAGCCAAATGCCTTTTGTTCAACAACTGTGTATCTTTCTTTAGAGGCAAAACTTTATGATGAATTATGATAAGCTATGCCCCTCTACCTATTTATTTAATATCACCTAGAGCTATATTCCAGAGCGATTCATCTGTAAAATATGTTCCTGACATAAAGAGAACAGAAGTGGGAGGCAAAACCATGCCTCAACTTTTTAAGTGTCATTAAGTGTCTGCTCATAGTATGAACTTAGGTACTTTTCTGAGATGTCATCACAGTAAGAGGCAAAAGGTTTGGAAATAAAAAAACCAACCAACCAAACAAAGACAACAGTACTACCCAAACTAAGGATTTAAAAATAAAAATGCTTCATACATAATCCATTAATCTGCTTTGTGACCAGACAACTGGGGTCTTGGCAAGAAGTTCTTTTGACTTTTGGACGCTGACTATATGTGTATTTTTAACAATATTAATACAAAATTAGGAACACCAGAACAGATTCCTAAAATTACAGTATTTCTGAGTGTACACAGTAATATGCTAGATAAAAAAAAAATTCTATATAAAGATCTGATTTTTTGTGACATCACGCTATATACTCTGCCAGTCAACGGCAGTAGGACCAACTTTAGGAACCCAAGAACTCGAGTACAGGCTCGTTCAGGGTCTTTGGCCCATGAATGTGAGTTCATGGAAATCTCAAGCTGTTGCATTTTTCTCAATTATTGCGCTCAGTGACATTTATTTCAATAGAACATTGAGCCCAGAAAAGGGTGCATTCCTGACTGCAAGGCTTTTCCTTGGAACCACCTGGATTTCCTTCACCCTGCAGAGAAACAGCAGAGTGGCAGCAGCACGATTTTGTATCAGCAAGCCATGGGATTTCTGACCAGAATGCTGCCTGCTCCCTTCAAACAGAGCATTGGTGTGCAGTTGCCACAGTTCTCATCACATTTGACTCTGTGGAGAGGTTTTCATCAGGAAATAACAAAAGGTACGTGCAGAGCGCTGTGACTCATTCGGAATGAATGCACAGGTGCACAGATTCAAGCACAGCCATGCCCTTAGGTCTGCCCTTATTTCCATTTAATGCCAGTGGAGCAACACTTCAGTTACAGAGAGAAGTGAGAAACACCTTTCAGATGTAGTAAATAAATCCTTGGCACCATCACCTTTGAAAAGAAATATTTTCTTTATTTTTTTTTAACTGAACCCTTACCATCTGTTGTTCTCTCTAATTGCAAGTGCACAAAGAAAATAATTCACAAATGTGTCATAAAAAATGAGATTTGAAATTATTTAGATCTCTGCTTGTGTATCTTCTAGTCTTAACTCTACTAAGGAAACATCTGCTTTATTTTCCTCTCCTATTTCAGACAGTTGGAGAAATTGGTCCATTGTCACAATGAAATACCTGCCATGGTTTAAATGAGCCCAGAGTGCATCAAAGAACTCTTTTTCACTCTGTTTCACTCACTGGTGCCTTTCATGGACATCTAAATTCACTGAGTATATTCTATGGATTTTTCTATTATGTCTGAAGTCCTCCTGATTTTATTTTTAGGGTTGGTTCTTTTTTGGGAGTTGGCATGTGCCTTCAGGACCATTCTCATTAATATGAAAGTACTCCAGTGCTTGTATTTCTGGCAGAAAAAAAAATTGCATTGAATTCCAGTTACAGAGACTTCAATTTTATTTTTTTTTTAATTCCTATCTTCTTTCTTGAGTATACAGCTCTGGGATGGAGCCCTTCAGTTCTAAGGGCTTCTGCAATGGCTGAGGAGATGATCCCTTTTCCAGGGATCCAAGACTACCCCTGCTAGTGAGCATTTTGTTACCTGTAGGGCTGGAGGGGGAATTGCCTGGTTGTTTGTTTTTTTCTCTAAAACCCCCAAATGTTCTGAGCAGATGAGAACAGAATATGAAGATAAAAATTATTGAGAAATTAATCAGGATGAAAACCCTCCCAGGCACACACACTTTCTTTTCTACACTTGGCTTTAGGTAACCCTCAGATAATTGGTATTTCTTTCACTTGAAAGCCTGCAAACCTCAGAGTGTGTTCTTGTCCAAGTATTCCAAACTGCAGAGAGCTGCAAAAGTGTGACTCATTAAATCTCAACACTGAGGTGCTGAGAGCTGCCCTTCACTCTGAGAGTAGAAAGAGAGAAAACCCACTTCAATGCTTCCTTTTAAAGGCAGAGAATATTTTATTGTCCTTGACTCCAAGCTGGCCATCAAACAGCGAGAGGGAAATGCTTTAAAATGATGGCACTGACCAGGGTTTTGTTGTGCTTGGTCCAGGCTGTGACAGAGCAAATGAACCCAAACCAGTGGATCAAAGCCACCCTTGCAAAACAACAAGCAAACAAGGCTCTCAGGCGTTATAAGAGTATACACATAAAATACTAAACATGACGAAGACTTCAGAAAGTAGAGCACTAATGACTCTGCTCCATACAATTCTCTCTGTAAAGACATTACACACTCAGCATTAAAGTGATGCACATTGGCTTTATATTAATGCACCAGAGATTGCTTGAGGTTATCTAGGCTGCTGCAATGTGAAATACAATAGATCCATCTAGGAGCAATCTTTTCCTTATTACCTTCTCAAGATTCCGTGACAATTTCTTTACCTCGGCAGCAGATTCATTTTCTGTATTAATTTGTGAACTTGAAAGGTAATTTCCCCCTTACAATGAAGCAGTATGAGAACACTCTACTAAAATATTAATTGATGCCATGCCTGGCTTTACTGAATCTGTTGTCAGTCACTGGACTTGTAACTTGAAAGCCAATCTCCCAATATATCTGTAAGGCTGTGTGTAGTTTTGTCAGACTTGGATGCACTTCTAAATGACAAAGAAGCAGTTATCTGGACAAGATAAGGAGCACCATGAAAAGGATGTGTTAGAGAAAAAAACAACACGGTTTCAGCTGAAAGACAGGAGCATTTAAAAAGGGAAGACCATGAAATTTCTTCTCTTCCTCATTAGCCACATACAGCAACGGAGGTAAACTTTAAAATCCATTTCCATAGCTTCAGTAATTTTCCATAAAGGGGCAGTACTGCTCAGCCTAAAGTCCCTCAGTCCTAAAGATATGTCTACAGATACTAGACTGGAAATATCCAGAAAAGTATATCCCAATTAATTTGTATTTTGTAGTGCGTAAGGAATATTCAACATTCCACTCATCAAAACTGACTTTGCCTTCAGCAACAGGAGATTTTCATTGAAAGAAAAGAGAGTGTAAGCACAGAGCTGTAGCTGTAGAAAAGATGGAGCAGAAAGCTCAGCTACCCCGTGCTTCTTGTCATCCAGCTGGGTATGGAAACTGATGTCATGTAAAATTCATTGTCTCACCATGATTCTCTGGGGTTCTCAGGTAATTTGAGTGGTGAAAACTGGCATAAAGAAGTTAGATGTTTTGCAGTGACCTAACATTTCCCTGACTAATGCCAGTGGAATCCTTCGGTCCAATCTTATTTTTCAGAGATACACAGGGTAGGAATACACAGGGCAGCCCAGGTGGTCAGCTCAGAACCACAGCTTCAATCCTGCTGCTCAAATTTTGCACAAAGCTGTTTGGAAAAAGAGATAAATCACGGAAGGCTGGTACACATGCTGGGCACAGCCTCCAGGCTTTTTTTAGTCATTGGAACATGGCGAAAAATTCTACAGATGTTACTGAACCATCAGAATAGCAGGCTGAGGATCAATGTAATTGTGGAAGGTAAGGAAATTCAATATACAGAAAAAATAAGAGGGATGCTGTGGGAAAGAAGGCACAGAGAGCTTTACCCATATAGCCAGGGACATGGAGATGAGCCCTGTAACATCCAGTCACAGGAAAACACAGATCAATGCTCCTGTGGAGTTAAAAAATAAATTATTTATTAGGAACTATTTGGACAGGGATAGAACACAGAGAAGATAAGTTTCACACTGTAGTAGTCCATGTGGTATCTGTAGTTTGAAAACTGTGCTCTGCTTTGGTTCCTCTCCTCTCAAAATGTAGAAGACTGAGAGAAAATTAAAGTAGAGGGTGTCAATGGTCTAAAGCAGAAATATGAAATAAATGAAATGAAAGTTGGCTGAGCATATGGCAAGGGCACTGTGCCTGAAATGGGAAAGGTGCTCTGGGGTCTGCAAAGTGCCAGCAGTGGGTCCATTCCTGTGCAGATAATTCTCACTGCAGGGCAGGGATGGATCCCAGTGTGCTGGAGCAGGGCTGGTGAGCCTTCCTTCCCTCTGCCACCCCTTTTGGCAGCTTGCTTTTTCCAATGCCACCACTCACAGCGAGGTCGAGTATTGCTGGAGTCAGTGGTGCTGTTTGCAGTCATAGCACTCTGAGACAGAGTTAAAATTCAGCCAGTCCAAACTGAGACTCGATCTTCCAAAAGCAAGCCAAAGACAAATTCATGTTGAAGAGGTTGGTGGGGAATTCTCCTTTGTGACCATTCCTCTTGCTGGCTTTGGGAAGACTGCTGGAGGCACTGTGGCTGAATTTTTCTTTCAGGCATGCCATAAGCAAAGCCCAGCTCTCTGCTCTGATAGTTTGCTGAGTACAGTCACAGATAACAAACAACGTGCACACCCTTAAGGTAAATACATTGATAACTTCCTTTCACCAAGGCCTTACTTTTAAAGTGCTGCCAGGTATGTCAAAACCTAACCAAACCAGCCACAACTAAACTCTTCTCTCCTCATTAATAAGCACTTTTCTTAGACAGACTCCAGTTTTTACGCTGGCCCCTGAGTGGGTCTGTCACAGCTTGGTGCTGCTGCCATCATTTACAGCAGCTGCCTGGGCACAGAGCAAAGTCAGATCTCTCCAGTGACCTCATCAACTCGTATAAATAACCACAGGGTTTAGGTAATGGCACTGCTAATGCATTCAAAACCATCCACCTTTTTCCAGCAGCACTCTTAGTAGGCACCACCTTTGGAAGCTGTTTATTCCTTTTTTCCCCACCAAGTCCACTTTTATGTGTGAAAATTTCCCTGAAATAGCCTCAAGCAGAGTAATTACATCTAAGAACAATGAGGCTTTCCATTCATGTTTGATTAAAAATAAGAGTGGTGACAAAACAGGAATTCATAGTTCCTGCACACAGGCTGTTCAGGCTGGACCCACCACAGTGTGAAGATAGTGAGATTAATAAAATAATATTGCTAAGTGACAAAGAAAAAGAAGCAAGTGCTTCCCCTCCTGCTGTGGTGTGCCAGTTCTGGCTGAGTGAATTAAGAGAACAGATGTTGCCAAAAGAAGATATCTGTCCATGGAGCAGTGCAAGCAGAGATTTTTCATCCACATTTCCTGCTGGCCACAGGATTCCCTGATGTTATCTGTCTCCATCAGAAGCACATTGGATGTATTTTGAACAGTTTGCCTGCTCTTTGGAAAGGATACAATGCCTGCTTTAAAGGAATGCCAGCATTTCTGTTGAACTTCCTGCTGCTGCATGGCTAACAGCCTTGCAGAGAGTATGTTGCAGCATTTCTGCATTTCTGGCAGCCTCAGGGAGGCAGATTGAGAGAATGTGTGCACTGGGGTGACAACTTCAGCAAGTCAGGCAGGTGTCACCTTCATCTGGTCTGTTACACACACTGCCTGATGTGATTTAGAAACAGAACCTAGTCAGAAAATAAGTGCTCTCATCTGTGAAAATAAACATTTTTGCAAATTTTCAGACCCTCTTGATGACCATAAATGGGAGAAAAGTGCAGTGATTTTCATTGACTGCAGGATTTCTGCCCCCAAGAATGAGGGAAAATCACTGGCAGAGGCGAGAAGGAAGCAGCGTGCTGTGACCTGCGTGCCAGAGTGGGCTCCCTGTGCACCTCCTGTGCCCACAGATCTTGTCCAGACAGTCCCCTGAAGTGCATATAATCATGCAGCCCTCATCAAATCAGCTGGATTGCAGTGTCTTGCTTTTTAAAATTTTCATCCATTAGTGCAAGGGAAAGTTTAGAGTCTATGGGCTGCTAAACCTTGTTAAAGCACACTCCTGCTCTTTAATGAAGATGAATATCAGAGGATGAATACAGAAAAGTGGCAATTACCCAGATGAAGAGGTTGTCATCAAGAAATGGTGATTTTTAAAAGATGTTTTTAAGAACAGTTTCTTTTTGTTCAGCATCACAAGAAAACTCTCAGTCCCTGGTTATTTATTTCATATATTTTAAGTGAACAACACCAATTCTGCTGTTTAAAATGCTGTCATTTTAATGCTTGAGGAAAGAGAAACAAAACCAAAAACAAACAACAAGCCAAGAATGAATAATCAAAACCCATCTGCACATCCCAAAATGAACAAGAAATATCATTGTTTTCTGAGTTTGTCCTCCAGCCTGGCACGTGCCAAGACCAGAATATACTCACTGATGTAACAATCTTTGTGCAATTATTTAACTATATATTTTTCCCAGGTAGAAAAGGCTTTTGATCATTTCCAAAAGACTTTGACCTTACAATTTATCTGATATCTGTGCTCTATATAATGTTCTTAGCACTATGTGTGCTTCATCAGGTTGTTTTTTCTGGAAAACTAGGGAGTCTACAGGTTGGATTTCTAAGCAACCAAGCTATTTAGAGACAGATAACAATTATCTCAACCTTGCTGTCACTTTATGGCAAGGATACAACTTTCAGATTGGTAATTTGCCACTGAATGACAGAAAAAAATATGATTTAACTGAAGAAGGAGACTGATGAGAAACAAATCTGATTATTATAAAGAGTAGGGCATGAGCTTTAGTCCTTCAAACGACCTCAGAAAAACCTTAACTGCTCTGAATAGAGAAAACAAGAAGCAAATAGGAATAAAAAAGCACTACTTCTATAAAGAAGTGAATTACTAATGAATATTAACAATGAATAAACACACTGAATAGAACTCTCTGTATTTTTCTTTAAAAAGACCTGCTCTCTACATCTTGTGAGTAGTCATCCGCACACATAAAAGGCCAGTCAATCCAGAGTGTCACATGTAGAGAACAATAAAAAATTAATCACAGTGTAAAATATCTCAGTACAAAGAAAACAGCTTGGGGTAAGGTGAAAATACCTTATTGATGCTAAAATGTGCTTCAGAAGCCCCAGGTACCTTAGTCCTTCCCATGCCATTGGCAGCAGGATATGTTCAGCTCACTAAGTAGAGGCTGTCTGGACATCAATTTGAGGCTGATTTCCTACAATACAGACTTTCTAAAAACACAATTTCCATTGGATGCCAGAAATTCACTGAATTTTCAAGGAACCTTTCCTTAAAATGTACTGGACATAGTCTACAATACTTTGTGCTCTTTTATTTTATGTTGGCTGTGCTCCTGTGTTTTTCTCATCACGTTCAGGTGACTGAGTCATGCAAGCCCATGGAGCTGTAAATCACAACATGGTACAACTTCAATCATCACTTGTCCTGTGGCTCACACCTGCACAAATTTCTTTCTGTCAGAGCCAGCACAGCCCCAGTGGGTGTTACCCCTACCCTGAATATTTACTGAATGTTAACTTCAAACAGTCAGATGAAGCCAAACAGGTTATAAGCAGACACTCACTCTTGTGAGTGGATTAAGACACCCAGGAAAGGACTCAAAATTTGCTGTTGTCTGTACAGGCACTTAAAACTTTTCCCACAGGTACAAACCACCTGGAAAAGAGTGCAAGGATGGTTTGTGCCAGCACAGAGGAGGGCTTTTAGGAACAGAGTATACAGACCAGCCACTGATGCAGCTGTAGGGAGGAATCTCCCAGCGAGCAAGCGAGGTACCCTCTACTCTCTAAAGCAGTGGGGTGGACCTACAGCACCGAAGTTTGCAGGAGAGTTTGGGTTTGGCTCCCAAAAGGTGCTGGGCACAGCACTGCCACTGCAAAATGGGAAGAGTTTCAGACACCTGGACCACACTTTTGAATGCAATTGGCCAGGACAATGAATGTTCATCTGGAGGTGCCTGATTAATACCTACCTGTATACTCTACTGTCCCACACTGTGAGTTTGAAGTTCCCTTTTATCAGTTCCACCCAGACTCCTGCACTTACTAGAAACCTGGCACAAATATTATTGAAGACACCCCAGAGAACTAGGACAAAATTTGGTACATATTAAGGAAAAAAGAGCTGTCTAAGAAATGTTTTTTGAAAGACAAAGTCTGATGGTTCTGTTAATTTATTCCTTGGATATTAGCAAAGAATTCTCCCCTGAGAGGGTGGTCAGGCTCTGGCACAGGCTGCCCAGAGAAGCTGTGGTTTCCCCATCCCTGGAAGTGTCCAAGGCCAGGTTGGACAGGGCTTGGAGAAACCTGGGACAGTGGAAGGTGTCCCTGCCCATGGCAGGGGGGCTGAAATGAAATGGAGTTTAGAGCCCCTTCTAACCCAAACCATTCTGTGATTTTATCATTCGGTGACCTTTTACAAGCCACAAATTAAGAGAAGAGGATTATGTGAGACTAAAGCTGGAGTTCTGCTTATCCACAGGTTTCCTTTCACCTGGAACTTCAGCATCAAAAGACAATAATAACTAATAGGTTTTTCAGAGAGCATTACATATGGATGTAGATATATTCAGAATGCACTGTGAGAGCATTGGGATGTGGTTGGTATGGCAGCAATTGAATAATCATATTTTATATTGTTCCAGAAATCTCACACCCCTGTAAACAGTCCTCTGTAATGTCCATGGCTGCTTTGGTGTATGCTGGGTTTTTAAACACAAGTTAGGAAACAGCTTGGGCAAGTATAAAATAGAAGGGTTCTGTATATTTTATTTTACTTCTGGAGCAACTAGTCATGCTAATATACAAAGCCTTAACTAAGTTATAAAAATGTGATATAACAAGCAAAGAGGAAAATGAGAGTTTAATATAGAATCATACATAATTGGAATGGATACCAGGACATAATCTGTGAATAGTTATAGATATATTAAACACATTTTTGCCATTAAAACAATCCTAGCTACTTTCTGTGGTCCATGCTTGTAACACTTGTAATACTTATAATGATTGATCCAACCAGAGAGAGAATAGAAGAGGAAAAAGAGATAAATTAATTTCTCTAAAGTCACCTAAATGAAGTCAAGACAGACCTTCTGATTCTTCTATTAAGCTTTTAATTAGCAGTAACGCTCAAAGAGATCCATCCAAATTTACAAGACCTGTACCTACAGTACCTGGAAAAACTAGTCTGTGTTCAGCTTTGTGCAGGGATTTCCCAGTCCTCCTGGAGGACCCTGGAGGGCCTAAAGCCACTAACTCCCAAAGCTGCCGTGCCACCAGGACGTGACATTTTTGTTTTGTTAATTACTCATTCTACTGGGATCAGCTGCAAAACTTGCTATTTTATCATGAGAATCAGCAGAAAGGAGTACTGATACTGACCATCAGTTAGCTGTTTCTCCAGCTCCTCAGCTCAAACACTGCCAAGACCCTGTGCCACGCAGAGGGAGGATAAATTAAACCCTTCCAGCTCAGCACCAGCAGACAGACCCAGCCCGGGCCTCCTCCCAAAGTCCCCACGGCAGCACTGGACTCACCCACACAAAATAAACATAAATAAAATCAGTGCCCTAATGAGCTCTGTGGATGCAACTTAATCAGCTCCTACAGCTGCATTAGGTGCAGTGCCAGTGGGAAATGTGCCCTGCATGCACCAGCTCATTCTGCTAATGATGCATTGTGTGTGCTCCCTGTTCCCTGCATGCCCTGGGCTCCCTGCTGGGATCACAGTTGGAGCCTCCAATACTCATCATGTTATGGCTCTTTTCAAAGCTGTAAGTCTTACTCAGCTCATTTATTTTTCAGCTATTCTTTCGTGTGTGTGCTTGGATACATCATTAAGCAAACACTTTGGTTTTTTGTCTCAAAGTGCATGCAAATTATAGAGGTGAATTACAAATCAGCTTAGAGGTAGGACAGGGGCATTAGTGGGAACTGCAGCTGGGCTCGTGCAGCATCACCTTAATGTGAAGTAAAATCAGCTTGAAAGATGCATCCTGCTTCTTCACTGAGTGCAGTGTCACAGAGGTCAATTTGCCTTCTGCCAGCTTAAAGCATAAAAGAGCACAACCCCTTGATTTTTCCTTGATTACAGCTAATGGAAAAATTTCTTCTTCCTTATGAAAAGCAGAAGTGTTCAATTATTCCAATGTCTCTCAGGCAACAGGTTAGTTGGTTCTTATTGAAGGGTTCACTCCTAACCTGTGTTTCATTGGAGAAGTTTTTGCTGACAGTGACATCGTTTGTGTTTGCAAATGAAATTTTGCTCTTGCCATACTCACATAAACAGAATTCAATTAGCAATAAGTGGAAAAGATCCACAGTGTGCAGCTGTATTCCATTCTAGGGTGTGAGGTTAATGCTACTGCTGTGTAAAAGAGCTTTGCCCTTGAGCTCAGGTGACAGATTTTATTCTCATGATGATTAAGGCATTCCAGACAGGATGACAGCCTACAGAATGAACTTAGTTTTCTAAGAGGAAAAAAGTGCAGAAAAAAAAAGAAAAAATGGAAAATGTTTATAAGAGATATCTGTAAGGTAAAGTCTTTTAAAATAGGGAAGGAGGAGAGTCTTTGAGTGCAGCATCACCAGATCAGCCAAGCGTTATCTGTGAACTGCACTCAGTGTGTTTAGGGACATATACATGAGGCTGATGTCTCTGACTGCAACTAACACTGTCAGAAGGGATTATCTGCCCAAAACACGCTGCAGCTCTCAGCTGTTGGCGGGTTGGATCGCCAGAATTTCTCAGGTCTAGTTCTGACAGAGCAATCCCAGAGGAACATCCGACTTCCTTCCTTTTCCCTCACACTCTGAGTGCCGGCCATGCCTGCTGCTCCAGCAGGACATCTGAGCCCTGGGTGCTCTGGGTCAGGCAAAGGGGCCTCTGTCCCCAGGGTTTGGTTGTGGCTGTGTCACCCTCACTGTGAGTCCTTGCTCTACTTGCCTTGTCTCAATGGATAACACACAGCACAGCCTGGGAGGGACACAGAGGGAAATATCCCTTTCCAGCTCAGACCTTTCCAAGGGAGGTGGAACCAGTGGATTTTGGACTATAGAAAAATAATCCTCTTTGTTTTCATCATCATCACCACCATCATCATCATGATCTACTAAAACCTCCAAAACATTTCCCGCTTTTGCAACAGTTCTTGTCTAACAAAGGCAAGGCAGCAGCCTTCTGGAGATCTGCAGATTGAGTAAGTGACCCAAGTTTTGGCTTTTTGTGGCTAAGATCCACTACAGACAAGCCAAACTTTAGTTAGGGATCTCCTGAGCTGATGTGTGTGTTTTAGTTTTTACATTTCTTGAAAAATATTGCATATCAGCTTCCTCCTTTTTCAAAACATTATTGGATTTCCTCTTTCTATTCTTCTGTCATGCAGAAACAGCAATTAAAAAAACAAATCTCATGCAATTATAAAAAATTTTAATCTTCAATTTCGGAAAAATTATAAAGTATTATGAGTACATTTGCTCAATGAATAAAAGTAGAAATGAATGTTGTGATTTTGACTTTGTAATTTCAAAAACCCTTCTAACAGTTCTGCCGAGGCTGGCACATTGACTTAATGCCCCTTCCACACTTTGGGATTCCCTGGTACTCAAGGAGTTTGGACACAATGTACAAAGATGACTTTGTGGTGAGAAGGAAAACATTCAGCATAAGCACAAAAAAGTTTTGAGAGGGAATAGCTAAACAATTCTATCTGTATCCTGGATGCTCCCATGGCTATTCCCATAAAGTGTCTGCTCTGAGGCCAAAAATAGGAAGGAGAGGTGGCTGAAAAGCATGAGTTGTTAAAAGCTACAAGAGAAACTGAAAGGTTAGAAAAAGTCTGCAAGATGATGATGATGATGATGATGATGATGAAGACAATGATGATGATAATGATGATGACAATGATGATGATAATGATGATGGTGATGATGATGATGATGAAACTGTAACACTTGAGGTCCTGATCAGAAGCCACGAGCAAATAAGGACTGAAATTTATCATAGACATAAATTTTACACAGAGAGCTGGAAGCAAGCTTGACATCCTTGCAGTAAATTTGAAGGGTGTGATGTTAATATTAACGATAGCTTAGCACTTCTGTACCACTGATTCAGGTGGGTACTCTCAGAGAAGCAGCTCTATGCCACAGAGCTGAATATTTTTTCTAAATTAAACCAAAATTGACCATCTGGGCTTTGCAGCCTAATTCTGTATTAGAAAATAGGAACAGAGGACACAGGCATAGGAACAACTTCATAAAACCTCCAGCTTCTGTAAGTCTGAGAGCCAGTTTGGGGGGACAGGAGGGGTCTTTCCGCCCTTTGGAGAAGAATCCATAAGGATGAATTTCTAATGGACAGAGCAGCAGCAGATGCAGCATCTCCAGCCCAGAGTGAAGATCCCTTTCTCTATGTGCAGCTGTGCATTGTATCTGCACAAAAGTATTAGAAGGGCTACTGTTAGCTGTTGGGAAACTCACAGATAGAGTTTTAAAGACATTTTCAGAAGGCTTGATTTTTAACACAAGTGCCAAGCTTGGGTGAATCCATAACTGTGGACTCCTGGAAAAGCACAGGGGGCTCCATTCATCTGCATTGCACCCTGGCATGTAGATGCTGCAGTAATTTGCCATCTGGTGTCACCATTTTGCATCTGTGGCATTTGCCAAGGTTTGTCTTAAGAGGAGGAAACTTTGCCTTCTCATGTGTACCTTAGTGTACCTTACTATGCATCTCTAGGTTCATAGGGTACCTCTCAGCAGATTTTGAGTGACAGCTTTGTGAAATAATTTTTTGTCAAGAAAAAAAATTCCCTAAACATGAAGCATAAGAAGTCTTACAGGAAAAAACAGGGAATCTGCCTTTCTAGAGACACCTGATCATATATGACACCACATCAAGGCAATTTGTCACCCCCTGGTGTTAAAATAAGACCATTAAATCAGTCTGTGAAAGCACTTCAATCCACAGATAAATTATTACTCTTGCACAGTAATTTCTTTTGCTAATTCTTTTCCATGAGCAATTCTATAAATATCCCCATCTCAAGAAACACAAAACACAGACTTTAAACAGTGTCTTTATCGGCAGCAGAGGAAACAAACCACAGATCATAAGGGTTAATCCCAGATCTTCAATATTTTATTCCTTTTCTTGCAAGAATTCTGGTTTTGTCATATCTTTTTTATTTTCTTCACAGTGCCAGCAAAAGCCTGGGGGCTTTTACATGGTACAGGCATTCCAGGTGCAGCTGAGCAGCCTGTGTAGGTCAGCTCATGTTGTCACTGATGTCACTGACCATGAAGTCTTTCTGCTTCTTGTTATTTCCAAGCACAAACTCTTGGGGAAAAATATCTTGATTTTTTTTTTTTTAAATCTTTGGGCTGCGGAACAATCTGAACAAGACATAGCTCCATTCCATGTTCAGGCTCAATTCTAAAGTCTAAGTGGTCTTCTGAAGGTCTAATTCTGTTCAAACTGGCCAGCCCTAGCCCTGTGAAACGTGTGGGAAAGGAGAAGATTGATTTGGTCTGCCCAGATTTGATCTATCACACTCACAGATTATTGGTGAAACTCAGTTTAAAGCCATCAACAAATCAGTGAATTGCAGCAACAATTGGATAAACAGATGATGTAAAGTAGATTTTATCTGAACTCCTTTCATACTTCTGCTCTGAGTTCTCCAATTAAATTGTTAAATGATTTGACAAATACAGCCTGTATCACCTAATAATTTCACACCATTTTACACTTCCCTCAAACTAAGATTTTGTGTATGAGGTTAATACACAAAGGTATAAAAGAGAAAATATTGAGCATTCAAAGGGAGAAGTATGGACCTCTACAGATGAAGACTGTATTTTTGTTGTTATTTTGCAATTTTGGTGGGTGCTGAGTCCATTAAAGCCAACCACTATGCCAAAGCAATGATTTTCTCTTATTTTGCCGATGCTATAAGAATAAAAACACAGGTTCAAAGTTATGGGAGACTGTCACTACCTCAAAACCTTGCAATACACAAAATACTCCGGGGCATAGAGCAAACTGCTTGGAAGGAGGAAAATCTGGAGTGAGGGAAGGGAACTTAATAGGAGCTGTAATCCTGTCCAGAGCTAACATGCTATCTCAGCATGGACAGAGATCTGACAAACTTTTAAGCACACTGTAGATGTCATTCTTCACCAGGACTGGAGAAAAGAGCTGGAGGAACTGAAGAAGTATGCAAAGATTGGCTACTGAAAATAATTGTTTGCTGCTCTAGAAAACATGCTAATTCCCCATAAAATTCAAGTGGAATTTACCCTCTTTAAATTAACATTCCTGTTTTAAAGAGAGCATTTCACTTAATGACAAGAGGAGAATTTCAATTAGCATAATAACAACCGGTGCCTGAGTGGAACGGTGTTCATTCACGCCAGGATGAAGCCACTTCCTCTGGTACCTCAAATTACCTCAGAAAATGGTGAAACGGGGCTGGCAGAGGGAGGGTGTCCCTGGCAGCAAGAGCTCAGCCCAGCAGCCCCCTGCCACTGTGAGCTCTCCTTGGCACCACACAGCAGCAGACAAGGAATTCTAAGCAGTAATTCAGCAAAATGTAGAGCCTCATAGCAAATGCCATAATACCACATAATCCTGCACATATTTATTATGCTGATGGGTTAATCATGCAGTGTTAGGCCATACAGCCTGATTTTGACTCAGATTAGAATGGTTTAGCCATGCTTGGTTCGTTCAAGAAAAACCAAGAATCAGTGAAACAGCAGTGTCTGAAGAATTTGCTGCTTTGGGACATTAGGTTTCACTAAGAGATGTCTAAACTCATTACATAATTCTTAGTGGTCTAAGAGTCCCTAAAAAGAAAGATGTAGAAAACATAAAACTTATTTATTGATATTTTTAATTATCCTCCTTAGGCAAATATCCCTGAATGCTACATTTCTTCAGAGAGCCATCATATTTTGCTGAAAAAAAATCATTTAATGGATACAAGACAAGAGGAAGGTGTCTATGTATATATACACACATAAGACACTTTGAAATGCACTGAGAACACTGAGAGGTTTATGGCCCTCTATATGAAGCAGATCAATATCCATCATGTCTGTTCAAATGTTACAGATTGTTATCAGTAGTACCTGATTACATTTCTCTATTTCCATTTCTCCCTCTATGAATTGTCAGTCTTTTCAAATGTGCCCTGTGTCCTAGCAATCTTCCTTTTCAGGTCATGTTCCAAATATTCTTGGTATAAGCTGCTGTTAATAGACTTGTTCTCCTCTATCCTGTGTATTTTATTTCTTTTTCTCCATTTTAAACATTAAAAAATCTTGATTTTGTTAATCCTAGGTCACAGCAGAAATTATTCTGTTGTGATTGTAGCGCATACTATTGAGTTACAGAAAAAATAAGAAAGAAAACTGCAGAAATCACTGCCATCATGGAAACACATTGTAGAAACTTTGTTAATTTTTTTAAAAAAAGGATGGGTTAGAAAAAAACCTAAAACACTTGCCATAAAAACCTCCACGGTTCAAGAATAACTATTTTATTTACATTATAGAAAGTGGTTGACTATAAAAGCAAATTTCACAGTTCACGGCGCACTGGTTGGTTTATGCCATCTCAAAATTTAACTCACCAGAAATTTTGCTCACAGCCGGGAAGCTGCAGACATTGTGAGATGTAAATATTGACAGATTATTGTGCTATTGCTCCTTCCAAACAAGACACCCAAAGGTGGAACAAATTTCATGCTCATTGCACAGGAACAGGAGAATAGACAGGGACAGAATAAAAAATCCAATGAACTTGCCTTCCCCTTGTCCCATCAAGAGCTGCGCAAACATCATAAACAATCATTACAACTCAGGAAATTACTTAAACAGAGGGCAGAGTGTTCAAATGCTAGGATTTTCTCCTTTTACATGTCTACAGGAGCAGCCAAAATAATGTTTTATCCATAAAGATTTTCAGGTTCTTTTGTCAATTACCGATAACGTTTGAAGGGCAATTTGAGGTCTATTCTAACTGAGTATTCTGGCAGATGGTGCACATTCCCTCTAATTAGTTAACAAGAAGTCATTATTTCTCCCAGCTAGATGGGAATTCAGTTAAGAATGGATTTTCTCTGAGCATGTGGAACGTGCTTTACTGAAGAGGGGATGCAAAGCAGATGGAACCAGACCATCCTCAAGAACGAACTGGCAGACACTGAAATTCAGGGGGCTCCATCAACATCAGCAAACGCTTTTCCTCTGTGCAGGTGACCCAGCAGTGGCACAGGCTGCCCTAGGTTGGGTTTAGAGGTTTAGGGCTAGCTTTTAGGGTTTAGTTTAGGGTTACAATTTTCATTTAGGGCTAGAATTAGGGATGGAGTGGTGTTTATATTCGTGCTAATATTTAGGGCTAGACTTAAAGCTTTATATTCTATTTATTCTACACATATAAGAGACAAAATAATCAATAATCTGAAGAGTAACTCCTGGCCATTTCTATGATTTTGAAGGGGATTATCAGTAGGTACTCAGCACACACAATTGGATGCAATCCATTATTTAAATCTGAGCTCCCAGAATCTGATAACCAACAATTCTGTAACCCCGGAAGTCTGTTATTAGTGCATAAGTTTTTAGACACCTGGATCTGAAATGTTTATACACATTACATATTCTTCCCCTGGGTAGCAGAACTCAGTTCTGGAGAAAGAAAAAAAAACCTTAAAAAGTGCTTAAAAATATGTGATACTGATTCCATAATTTGATTGTGTTTTTTGGCCTTCCTTCTATTCTTTTCTGTTCCTAATTCTCTCTTCATTTATTCCACTCCAAGCTATCACAGGCAGCAGTACCAAAACATGATAATGTTATCCCTAGGCTAGAGCAGTAACCCAGAGAAACTTCCAAGCTGCTGAAAAAACTTCTCAATAGATTCACAAAGACTTTTCTGGATCATTTTTTCTCCTGCCAACTAACAGTCTTTAAAATAATTGCTAGAAAGGGCTTGAGAACAAATTCTCTCAAGAGACCACTCACAAAAGTAGTTTGTATCAGGCTACCCTCTTTTGGAGGTTAAAAATGTTTACCAGGGTAGACTGTGACTGCTCAGGGCCAGACTCAGTGGGCAGGAAATTCCCAGGCATGGTTAGTGCAGAGCAGAGGCCTGACCTCAGTGCCCTAAGCAAACATTGCTGCCATTTGAGAGAAGAAATTTCATCATATTCCTAATCCTTCCAGCAATTTGTTTTGGGAAACCCCAACACTCCTGTGCACATTATTCTTTGGTACTATAATGACACTTACACTGCCCACATTGCAGTGAGAGTGAGCACCTGAATTCAGAGCGGGAGATGGGAGCTTGGGAATGTGGGCACATGGAGCAGGCCCCAGGGAGGGGAGAGAGAGTGGGATGGATTGAGGCAGGGAGGGAAGGGGAGAAGGAGGGATGCAGGGAAGGGAGAGGAAGAGGGAGAAGGAAGAGGAAGAGGAAGAGGAAAAGGAAGAGGAAGAGGAAGAGGAAGAGTAAATGGGAAGAGGAAGAGGAAGAGGAAATGGGAGGAGGAAGAGGAAGATGAAGAGGAAGAGGAAATGGGAGGAGGAAGAGGAAGACGAAATTGGAAGAGGAAAGCGGAAGAGGAAATGGGAAGAGGAAGAGGAAGAGGAAATGGGAAGAGGAAGAGAAAATGGGAAGATAAAGAGAAAGAGGAAATGGGAAGAGGAAGAGGAAGAGGAAGAGGAAATGGGAGGAGGAAGAGGAAATGAGAAGAGGAAGAGGAAATGAGAAGAGGAAGAGGATGAGGATGAGGAAGGAAATCAGTGATCCTGGCCCCAGCATTGATCCAGCTGATGGGATGTCCAGGGTCCTGTTTCCCAGGCTTGTGGGGGTACCTTTGCAAATTAATTTTCCCCACCCTGGAGTGAAGTTTCTCACACTATGCCAATCAGTTGCCATGTGCAGTCTGTTTTTTTTTTTCTGGAGATGGTTCAGAGGGCTTTGGGGGCCATTGGTTGTCTTGATTCCCCCCTACAGTCCATGACCTCTGCCTCATTCCTGCGCTTGCCTTGCGTTTATTTTCAGGAGCCAGAACAAGGATGTTTTTTCCCAGAAAATTACTGCCTTACCCCCACATCCTGTTCTTTCCTCACAGTGTGTCATTACCAGGAATCCTTGGCTGGTTCCACAGCTCTCCAGCTATCTGTGTGTTTGAGCCTTCACCTTAGGCCCCCTTCCTTCCATGCCATGAATTCATATTCTCTACAAAGCCTGAGGAGAAATTGTCTATAAATGCGCCGTCCTATTGCTTCCAGTCTGGATACAGATTCCTTGAAGTGCTTCTTGCACTGAGCCACACCTGCATGCCTCACCTGCCCTGAGGTCTCCTCTGGCTGCTGTGGCTCGGCTGCCCAATCTGTTGGATGCAGCCAGAGCTTGTGCACTGTGGCTGTCCACGATGTGCCCAGGAAACCACCGGCAGTTGTCAGCTTCTGGAATAATTACTGCTCTGCACATTCACTCATGGGCCTCTTGGCAGATTCCTGCTTTACTGCTGTGTTCTTTGATCAAAAAAATATTAATCACCTTCTGAGAGAGTGAGGCATGAGTAATGAGAAACTCATGACTAAATGGGTTTGCCGTTATTAGCTGCATAACTGTTCCATTTTCTCCATGTGGCTGCTCACAGCCCCCTCCCTGAAGCTCTGCACCATTTCTAGGACTGTTTTCCTTTGAAGCACAGCAAATGCTGCTTCCTACATTCCCCACACTCCCCTGGGTTTCCCTCTGGACTCAGCATGAAGTGATTCCTTCCTGTGATGAGGCTGAAGGGGATGGAAAATCAGGAGTTTCTCCTGGGAGAGTTCACAGCTAAATGCAATTATTCCTGTGTTTCCAACCAACCCTGGACTTACACACAAAAACCCCAAAGCTGCTCCCTGTTTCTTGAGCAAGACCAAACATCTCAAACATCTCCCAGATCCTTCATGTTCTGAAAGGGAATTTACAAAAGTGGGGGAAAAATGTCTCCAGACAGAGATGTCAGCTTACACATGCTGAAATTCACTGTACAGGACCGTGATGTGCATACATGTTCAGAAGAGTAACTAGTTTGGAGAAGTGCAAGTAGATATTTTTAAGTTTTTAAAATATTTCTGTTCATTTATGGAGGGTTTTGTTTATTTATTTGTGGTTTTGTTATTGTTTGGTTTTTGGTTTAGGATTTTTTTGGTTTTTTGTTTTTTTTTGTTTTTTGTTTGTTTGGTTGGTTTGGTTTGGGGTTTATTTTGTTTGTTTTGTTTTGGTTTTGTTTTAGGGTTTTTTTTGTTCATATCACTATAAATCTGATGCACACGGAATAGTGAAGTTACCATTCTAAGAGAATTTCCTTGTCATTCTTTTTGCCACTGAATCCCCTAATCATTATAGCCAGGTTTATCTCATCAGTCTTCTCCAGGTTAACATACAAAAAATTCTCCTTGACAGATGCATTTAAACAAATGAACAATTTTTTTAGACTGTGGAGTTTTGTTTGTTTGTTTGCTTTAATTATTTATGTTAAAATCAAAGGAAAAGCAGAAATTCAGATGCCCCTCCAAAAACTTGCAAATATCATCCAGAAGACCAGGACTGCGATTACATGAGCCAAACATAGTAATTCACATTATGAGATATTATTACAAATAACACAATTTTGTTCATGCTGCTAATTGTGCCTGAGAAAACCAACCAAGAACAGACCAATTTAGTAAGTGAGGTTCTGACAGCATTGCATTATTGAGATAAAGAAGGGATTTTTTATTTGTTAATTTTCAATTTTGCCAAAGCCAATTTTCAACATCTCTACCTCACTCTTGATCATGACAAACTCTGTTGTGTCAGAATCAGCCCAGTATGACTGGGCCACACGCAGTTTAGTGTCTGTGAATGGTGGAAAGCCACTGTAGTGAGAGTTTTTGTGAAAAGCTGAGAAGGAGAGGAGAGGAGAGAAAAGAAAAGAAAAGAAAAGAAAAGAAAAGAAAAGAAAAGAAAAGAAAAGAAAAGAAAAGAAAAGAAAAGAAAAGAAAAGAAAAGAAAAGAAAAGAAAAGAAAAGAAAAGAAAAGAAAAGAAAAGAAAAGAAAAGAAAAGAAAAGAAAAGAAAAGAAAAGAAAAGAAAAGAAAAGAAAAGAAAAGAAAAGAAAAGAAAAGAAAAGAAAAGAAAAGAAAAGAAAAGAAAAGAAAAGAAAAGAAAAGAAAAGAAAAGAAAAGAAAAGAAAAGAAAAGAAAAGAAAAGAAAAGAAAAGAAAAGAAAAGAAAAGAGAAAAGAGAGTAATGGAGGAAAACTTAGAAGTTCTGGTAAAAAAATTTCTTTTTTTTTAATCATATCTATGCTTCTTTATTTCAGTTTCCCACTTCTTCCCTCCCCCTCACCATGGAAGGCTTGCTATGGTATGGAATTAAAATCAGAAGGGAGGAAAGGGCTGCTATGGAACTTGAATAACATTGTGTAATATCTTGATAAATCAGTATCAGCTGTAAACATGCCAGTTTGGAAAAACATCCTAATCCACACATTAATTTCTGTATGTATGATTTTCACCTTGGAAAGAAGAGGTGCCTAGAGTTTGCCTCCCTAAATAGGATTCACTCAGCAGGTTCCAGGTGGTTGGAAGCAGCATTTGGCTTCTGTGACTCTCCTGCACCCAGCCTCAGCAGGATTTCCAACTGGTTCTGTGGTTCACAGCCATGAATGGAACTTGATGAACTTTTGCCATGGCAAAGCCTCTCAAGGAGTTCGCATTTCAACTCTCTGCCTTTGCGTTTTCTCTTCTTGCTGGCCTGTGCTGGCCTGCACTTGATTATGCCAACTCAAGTGCTTTCACAAAGAGTGTCTTCAAATTCACCAGCAGTCTTTCAATCTTGATCCCTCATGATGGTTTTTTTTTCCTCAGCCTGTCAGCCCTCACCATTACAGGCTTCTTTCAGCTTCTTCTTTGGCTTCTGCATCACAGCTCTTAAAAACTACAAGTGTTTTGACCCACAGTGTTTGGAGAAGAGGCCTGAGAACACCAGACAGTTTTCAGGACCTAATTGGTCCCTCTTGAGTTTGCTGGTCTGTGACTGGCGTGGTCTCTCTCCTGCTCAGCTCTGCAGATGCAGTGCAAGTGCCAGCAGAGGATGAAGCTGAGGCCTTGATCCAGCAGCATTTTTGAAGCAAAAGAATGAGCCTGACCCAGAAAAAGCACATCCTCCCACGTCTGTAAAAGAAGTAGAAAAAATAACTCCAGCATGGGCTGGAATAATGGAGCACCCACTCTGAAAAGCTGCAGGGGCTGCCTGTGCACCCCAGAGCACCCTGGCAATGACAGGTGCCCTCTGCCAGCCAGGCTGATGGTGACAGCAAAGAGCAGCAGTCAGGTATTGATGATAACCCCACTGCCCCATAAGAATTTGGACCTAGCCTTTTTAGCACAGCCACCAATGGATTTAAACAGGCAGGAAGTCAAACACATTCACTCTGACACACTCATATTTACCTTTCTATTGTTCTAACAAGCAAAAGGAAATTAATAATAGAGAAAAAGAAGCCTTGTGTTGAATGCCTCAGTTACTGACTCAGGAAATAAGGGGTGTTGGCTGAAAGTTAAGGTCTAAGGAGATCTGTGCCTTTGTTATCATTTGTCTCAATGCCATGAGATTGTGCTCCTCTCCCGCCTTAGTTTGGCGGGAGCTCACCTCTGCCATGAAGAAAGAGTTTATAGCAGAAGGACAAGATTTCCTCATTTATTTTTTTAAGATGTACTCACTTAAGATGAGTAGCCACTCTTTTATATGTGTCATCTAAGATACAGAAAATGGATGCTTTTTGCCCAAGCATGAGGAAGCAAATTCAATAAGTAGATACAGATAATTGGTAAATTTCTAATGTAGCAGATAATTAGTAAATTTCTGAAGTAGATACAGCTTCTGGGAGTGACAATGTCTCCTGAAATGCTGAAGTCTAGGAGAGGATTATTGTTTCTTGCCTTTCTTCAAGTCTGGCAAATAAATTTAAAAAAAAGAGAGAAGTGCATTCCAGAACAAACCAGCAACCACGCTCTTCGTGCAGCACCCTTCCTGTCCTTGTAGCTGATTCACTTTGTGTTTTTTACCTGTCTTCCTCAAAGTGTTCCCCTCATGGCCAAAGCCATGTCCAAGAATTAGCTGTGGCTTAATTCCAGAGTCACTCTGCAAACTGAATCTGCAAACTTAGCAAAAATGTGAGTATCAGCACCACTCTGGTGATACTGCAGCTGCTGGAGTGACAGATGTGTCAGGGCTGTCAGCTCTGATCTCTCCTGGCAGGGTCTGTGTCTGCTCTCTGCTTCTGCACACTGCAGAGAACATCCCAGTCCCCAGTGGCACTGCTAAAGGCAGCTTGCCTGTGGCAAAAAGTGAGCTTGGTGTGATGAGGCAAAGCCCTGAAATCCTCCTTGAAGTCTGTCAGATCAACACCAGTGACAAAGGCAAAGAGACTTTTGGCCACAATGGAGCACAGGCATTCATCAAGCACCTGGAGATGAACCTGTTTCAAAGCAGCCACAGATTTTGGAAAAAAAAAAAAACTATTCCAGCTGCAGGTCGAAATAAAAACCCCTGCCACCCTCTTTCAAACACCAGATTTAACCTGTTCAACTTGCAGACGCTTTTGTTTACTGTGGATTCAGGAGTTGCAAGCCAGGCCCACAGATGGGCGGTGAGAATTAACAGCTTTTAACCTGGGGTAAACATTCCTCACCACCACTATCACAGACCTGACAGTGAATCATGCCTCATTCTTTCACATCTCAGCCTGATACTGTTTATCTACATGTGTGAAGTGGGAAAAGTGACTCAATCCTTTCAAAAGTGCTATAATGTCTGTGCAGGGTAACTCCATCAGAGGAAAGTGCTGGGTACTATGGCTGAAGCCTTTGAAAAGAAAACCAGTCTGGGAGAAAAGCTGCCTCTGGCCTTTCAGTCTGTTTCTAGGACACCTCTACTCATGAGCAGCTCTGATCCCAGTTATCCACCGTTTAGCCACACAGCAGAAGAGCAAGGAGAAATGAAAAGCAGCTCTAGAGCGTCTGCTCATTACCCATCATGAAAGCTGTGTCTCCAGAGCACTTACAGGACACTGCTAAGTGAAATATCTGCTTGTCTGCCAATGCTCCTTTGGAGGACAGCGCCATTCTGGGCGAGAGGCTTTGATCTTTTCTGAAGCTCAATCATTAAATCATGAAATGGTTTGTGTTGGAAGGGACCTTAAAGATGTTCCATCCTGTGCCAAGGGCAGGGCCACCCTTCACTAGTTCAGGGCAGACACAATTTTTTGGGCACTTTCATTCATTTATTTGTACAGGTTTGACCTAAATAAAGAATAAAAGAGTGCACGTGAATACACTCACATATACATGTTATCTATTATATATATCTCTGCTAAACCCAGAGAAAACCACTGTCCTGGTCAGCCTGTTCCAATGTCTGACAAGTATTTTCAGGAGGAAATTTTTCCTAATACTCAGTCTAAAACTCCTTGGGCAACTTCAGGCCATTTCCTCTTGTTCTATTGCTCATTACATAGGAGAAGAGGCTGACGCACAGGGTGGGACCTGTCAGGGAGCTGTGAGAGTCAGAAGGTTCCCCCTGAGCCTCCTTTTCTCCAGGCTGAGCCCCTTTCCCATCTCCCTCAGGCCCTCTTGGTGCTCCAGACCCTTCCCCTGCTTCATTCCCTTCTCTGGACATGATCCAGCCCCTCAATGTCCTTGTTTTGGGGAGCCAGAAAGACTCTCAATCAATAAACAGACAGCAGCGCCTTGCAGACCAATAAATGCCTTCATTAGCAGGGAGATACAAGAAATGAACCAGCTATCTCCCAAAATATTGTAAGTAATGCTGCTGATGTGCATGGTCAGAATGGCTGCCTGTGAGTCTAGGCTGTATTTCAGCTGCTGGCCCTGGATCCTCATGAGATCAGCTTTACAAAAGTCCCAAATGGGCTGATAATTAGCAATAGCTGATAATTAGCAATACCTGTTGCGGCTCCTGCCCTGCAGGCAGGCTCTCCCGGCTCTCAGCGCTGCTCAGGCTGGCTGTGTGTGGATGGATGCAGTGAGAACACCCTTTTTTCCTTCAGATGGAGCTTGCAAGGGCTCCTTGAGGTAAATCATTAGGATATGGGTTTGGTAACCTGAGTGTCAAACCCCAGAGTAGAAACCCAGTCAGGGTCCTGGATTTGCCTCAAGAGCCTTTGGAAATGTAATTCACACCTCCCTGATGGTCGGTGTGAAAGGAAAAGGACGCCAGAACCTGACAAATCCTGTTTCCCACCGTTGTCTTTAAGCACACATTTCTAATTTGCAAAAAAGGATGTTGCTGTGTACCTTGTTCATTAGCTCCTTCTGGGGAATTAGCTGTTATTGCCAGCTTTTAAATGGGAAAAAAAGGATGATGTTACTTTCTGTAGAGCCTTTAAACATCACAGTCAGTTATACCAGAGATCAAAAATTCAATTTGAATTCATGTCCTCAGAGATAACCTTTTAATAAAACTCTTCAAAAGGAAATAAGAGGGAAGAGTGGCTTGTCTTTGTTTTGGGCAGAGAATTCTTTATTTGCAATAATGGCTTTTAAAAAGAAATTTAATTTATACAAATAAATT
>NW_005054794.1:30239-32134 GCF_000277835.1 Geospiza fortis | reverse complement strand
GAGCAACCAAAACCAGAAACTAAACCCATATAATTGAAGCTTCAGGCAGGCAAATCCTATCTAAAAGAGAATTCAGGCTCAGTCTGGGGAACTGATGCAAAACAAAGGGGTTCTGTGAAGTTTTGAAGTGTAACCACGTGAGAAAGAGACACTTTTGTTCCACAAAAGTCGTTTGGACATGGTTATCTGGTTCCGTGTCCATGCCACAATCTGCGCATGTTCTCAGCAAGCCCAGTTATTCAGATGTGTTCAGGCAGCTTGTTCTCAGATTTTTAATGAGAGCCACAGTCTCTGCCTGCCCTTACCTGCTAGACAGGAAGGAAAAGGCCTCAGGGACCTGCAGAAACTCAAAAATTACTGTTTTTCTTATGCCATTAAAAAACCGAAGTCCATTGCTCCTTCTGGGATTTCAGAACAGGCAACTTGTAACAGTGACACGATGCTCCCTGCAAAGCAGACTTTGCCTGTGATTCAGAAGAATGCAAACAAACTTAAAGGCAGAAAAATGCTGTAATTCAGGGATCACCAAACTCTTCAAGTGGCCTAGAGGTATTTTTATTTCTTCTAAACTTGTTGCTGGCTGCATGTCATTGTACAGACTACCAGACTTACATTGTAATGATCTGGATTTCCAAAGTTTTGATTTCAATCTGCTGCATGTGCCTTGCTGGAGTTTTGATGAACGCTCACCTGCAGATTCCATTCCTCTTTCCATTATGAACATTACAAAAATTGGTTGTACCAGTTTGGTGATTGCTAGATTTCCTTTTTATTCCTGGATTTTCAGAGCATGAAAGAAAAGGGAAGTTTATAACCAAAAGAAAATGCTGCACATTATTATGCTTCAGCACTAGTAACTAGCGAGTACTTAATATCTTGATAGCAAGTAGTTAATGTGTAGGGTGAGATATCCTGAATTGGTAGAACACATTACCCTCTTTGATGAACTTACTGTGGTCAGCCAAAGCACAATTTGAAGTCACTGACTTCCTCTGGACAATACAATAAAAAAAAATTGTCTTAATGAGTACTTAATGCCTCTTTCTTTTTCAGCCCATTAATTGGAGGCTGGTGTTGACATCAACACAGACTGCACTTCTCAGTAGGGGCTCTTTGGTACTTTTCAATTCTTGGAAATCTGCTGCTGGTGTGTGAATTTTCACAGCCCTTGGGACAGTAATGGGGCAGCAAAATCACTGATACAGCTCATTTGGTATTAACCAGAGTGAGGGAAAAACACCCTAAACCACCACAAAACATAAAACAATAAAACCCAAATGAACAAAACAGCAACCAAACTAAACCAAACTACTAGAATTTCTGTGACAGTGCATAGAACACACACAGTCTTGAAGTAGATGGTGCTCTTCTGAGGCTTTGACATGCACAAATTGTGTGACACTGCTCAGCTGTGATGTGGCACAGATGATTCAGAGCTCACTCCAGCACACGAGTGCCTGAATGTCATTCTGTCATTACAAAAAAGACTCTACGATTTGAATTTTATGAGCCCTGGGTGGGCTTTCAGTTGCCATGGCATTAGCTCTGCTGACTGGGTTCAGTGGAAGCACAGCTGCCAAGGGTCTGATCCAAAAACATGTTGTAAAAAAAGGTTAATGTCAGCCTGGTTTCAAAACGTCACCTCAAGCCTTAAACCCTGACACCATTTCCTGCCATTTGCCATTTGTCACAAAATATGACTGACATGAGTATTTGAGCTCAGAGGAGCTAAAGTTTAGTACTGGACATCTTGCTGGGAATGCTGATTTACAAAAATATGTAAAAATCACTGATTTAACTTGCCTTTTGAATTTTAAATGCAGAGTTTTAACAGTGCTCTTTTATACAGCCAGTCAAGTACCTCTCTGCCAAGGGCGGCAGGACAGCTATCTGAA
>NW_005054794.1:17395-30229 GCF_000277835.1 Geospiza fortis | reverse complement strand
ATTCCTGCAGCTGAGACTTCCCCACATTTTCAGCCTGGTTCTTCTTCAGGCCATGTAAATTTGTGGGCTGTGAACCAGAAAATACAGATTAAAATGCTATGATTAATATCTACTTTTATAAATACCTCAATATCATAAGATAGAGGAGAACGACCAGGAAAAAACAATAAAAATAAGGTTAATCTGATAAGCTGTCAGGCTGAAACTTTAGCTACTCTACTAGAAAAGATCTGAGGATTGTTTACAATGAAGAAGAAACCTGTAAGTGAATGCAGGGAGTCATAATTGAAAATAACTGAAAATGTTTTCATAACATTTTAAGTGCTCTCCAGCCTTACTGGGGAATTAAAGCATTTACAGCACTCTGAAATTACATTTCCAGCACAAAAGCTAAAGATTGTTCAAGCTTTTCTTCCGAGGTACTGAAAAGCAATTTTGTCCAACTGGAAAAAGTTATTAGAGGAAAAATGACAGATTTTTAGTGACCTTAAAGGTAAGCATGTACTTTATACTCTTAAAGAGAGAAGAAAAGGTTTAGCAATAGGATTTTAAATAAAATAGCATTATTATTAAAATTTCAATTTCAGCATATAATTCTTTTAGGCTTAAACTTGAACAGCTGTAGATGCAAGCACAATCTCATTACAGGTGTGAAAAAACAAAAGCATACATAAGGTGTGAAAACTCTCCAAGCCCATCCAACAGTTTGTGTACTGTAATATTTATTTATATAATTATATTCCTAATAAAGATTATTATATTATTATTTTACTGATAATGTTGCTACTATGCAGGCACATTAGATGAGAATTTAGCTATGTGGAACTCAAGAGTTAAGCTAAAAAGTCTTGCTTGACAATGTAATTGTTTACTAAAGAGGCACAGGTACATAACTCACCAAAACATGGATTATGGAGGGGTGGGGGTGGGGAGAGGTTTAATCCTTTTTGGTTTTTAGATCTGGAAAAACATCCTGCTCACTGAGCTAGGTCATCAGATCTCTGACTACTAAATGATTTTATCCTACCTCTTAAAAAAAAAGAAAATAAAATTTAAAATTCACCCAAAACCCCAGAATCACAATACTTGTATGAAGTATAGTAAAGTAAGTACAAAGCTAAACTGGAAAAATCTTCAAAATATCTTTTTATATTCAGCACAAACTCCCTTATTGTGATCACTGTCATTAGAAAAAAGTTTCCTAGTGGTATTTCTTACAATAATGATGAGAGAAAATTCTTCTAAAAAAGTATCTGGCCCATTTTCAATAAGCCAGCAATTCTACAGAACTGTTTATCAAACCACATCTATTCTAATTTCTTCCAGGTGAAACAAAATCTTTCAAATTCATCAGAGACTTCCCAGGGGCATGAGAAGAAGGTGTGACACTTAACAATATTATTCCTTTAGTTTTATGTACAAATTAACTGAACAGCAGAGCACCCCACACACTGATGGCCTTATTTGAAAAACACATATTTAACAATGGATTTTAGTCTCATTTTACAAGACTGACTGCATCACAGTTATGTACATTTGTGATTTTTATACAAAAAATGTGCTTTTCTTGTGCTTTATGGGTAAGTTCATAAATCTGTCAATAATGACACTCTTGAGTTTGGTGAGAAAAGTTTAACTGAGTGGAGTATGAAATGAAATTATTACAGACATCCCTAACTACAGATGGTTGGTACTACCTAAAGCTTTCTGCATTTTTGTCTTGCTTCATCATAACAGACCCTAACATTACTGCTCTTATTTTATTCTTGTCTTGATCCCATAATCCCCAGCAAAATATGGGTCCTATATTTTTGTCTTTTACGAGTAATTACACAAATATATATGAAATTGAAAGATGGGACATGTTCATCAAACAGCACAGGAATGGGCAAGCAGTAAAACTCCATATTTTGTTGATGCTGAAAGTTACTGTGCCCTCAACTGGAAACAGGAAAATTTTACAAAAAGTGAAAACTATGGAGAGCTACTGAGTGCATGCAAATGAATCTTCACTCTGGAAACCAGGACTTGCAAGCAGAGCCATGGAGCAGAACTGGAAGAAGTATCACATTCATTTCTACACTCTTGAGCAAATATTTTCACTCACCCTCAGGGATGCTGAACTTGGGCTGGCCCAAAGTAGTCAATGTTATATTCTTGCATTCCAAACTTGCTTTTTAAATTTACAGTAAAAAAAATAGGTTATATGCAATTCATTAGCTGTAGATGTTTATTGAGGGTTTTGTTTTGGTTTTTTTCCATAGAGAAAGGTGCTTAGGAAAGAAAAAAAAAAAGAGAAAAATGTGTTCTATGGAGGCAAGTAATTTTTTGTTTTAAGAGCAGCACTGAGTCTCAGACAGTCTCAGGACAGCCTGATTTTCTCTTACTGATTAGAAGACTAAATAGTCAGAAGCATAAATATTTGTAATTGTAGTTCAATAATATGCTTGTTAAGCAAGGGTGTGAAATCTGCATGTGCTTTAATTTTGATGAAATTTCTGTGAAATTTTGATCCTAGACAGGTTTACTTTACCCAAAGCCTATTTCACCCAAAATCTCAAATATAAGGATAATCATGTGATACAATAAAGACAGTTAATTTTGAGCAGATTGTGAATTAGTGAGTTACTTCTATATTTTCATGCAGACACAGCAGCTCCTGGAACAGCTGACTCCTGTCTTCCTGGAAGGTCAGTCTGTTATCCAGTTATTTTGTTCTGCACACATCCAGGAATGTTTGTCCTGCCAATTGTGCCCCATCCTGAAGTTTCCACTGATCTTGACTCTCAGGGGTCCCAGACAGATCCTTCATTGTCACCATATTTACCAGCAGCACCTTTGTGACAGTTCCCTCAAAGATGGAAAAATTGATGTGAACTGGCGCAGGATAAAGATAAATAACTTTTACACTGTTCTTGCACACATAATAGACAAGCAGAAACATTTGGTTACTGGGGGCATTTCAGCCAGGTTGCCTTTATCTCTAGATAGATTATTCCAGTCCCATTTCTCTCTCTTTTTTAGACATAAGTCACAGTTTTCAGCTTGCAGACCACCCTTGAAGAGTGGAATTGTGCCAGCATGAGACAGCAGAAGCTTCTAATGATACAACCAGGAATGATTGATTTTGCTACTTTGTTAATTCCCATTCCTTCAAAGACTGAAGAACTTGAAAGAGACACAACCTACACAGTGTCATGAAAGGAGTAAATGGTATTAGAAAAGAAATTTCAGACCATCCAACACATAAGTGTAGAGTTTGGTGAGCTTGATTACTATTAGTCTACAGAGAACCTTAAAAGCATTGAAGTAAGACTTAAGTTTTCAAGTCTGAGTATGATAGTGTTCTGTTTTTCACCACTGGCAAGGCACACTGGTAAGAAGAATTTGTGTCTGTTGGCTGAGTGCTTTTATCAGAGCATTAAGAATCTTGTGAGAATGGAGACAAGCCAGAAAGACTTAATTTGTAAATCTTATATATTATATGTTCCCATCTGCCACCGTTTGTTATGACAAGACCACACGGGCCACCCAGCTAGTTTGATTTATTCTGTGTAACAATATAAAGTCTGCTTTTATAATATGGTTAAGCCTTTAACACTCTTGTTCTTTGTGCTACAGTCCATATATTCAACCTTGTAAACAAGTCACCACCCTATTTCCCATTGTCCTTAAACCCCCTTTACATGCATTTGTGCATAAAATAGCAATTAACTCTGCCTGCAGTCGCATCATCTACTGTGTGAAAGCGTTTTGCCACATCTTTGAATTTAGTGAGGTTATAGCTTCATTTACCTATCATCCACAATGTGAGCTATCGCTCAGCACTTTATTTTATTGAAACCACTGAATATACATCTACAAATGCTCAAAAACCAACTGGAAGGACTCATAAACTGAATGAGCAGATGGACAAGAGTTAAAAGGCATGACTTTGCCAGCTCAAGTTTGTAAGCTGTCTCTTACTATTAGCTCAGCAAGAGACCCCTTGGGAGGCTGTGGGGCCACAGCACAGAGTGAAAAAGAAATATGGCTGCTTGGCAAGGGTGGAAAAACACTCAAACCCCAGAGAAGCTTTTGTGATTTCCTCCTGTCCCCATGCCTGCAGGCAAACAGGGGCACTGTGTTGAGAAGTGCCAGTGCTCTGTGGCACCAGCAATCCTGCAGAGCTGTAACTTCTGTGGTATTGAATCTTTCCTTTGAAGCAACAAAGCAGGTGCAGGGTCTGCAGCAGTGCTGCACCCACTGTGGGTCTCTGCACCATTCTCACCTCTCCTGCTGCTACCAGACTTCTCCAGCTCCTCTGATTTTTTCTAACCCAAGAAAACTCAGGGGTAAAACCACTTTGGCCCAGTCTTGACTCAGCCACAGCTCTCATGCATTAGAAAAACACATTTCTCCTGTTGCTCTTACACACACACACACACAGTGACAGAAATTCCAGGGTGAGTTCCCCAGGGGGAACTGGCAGAACAAAGCCTTGTTTCAGTTCCTCTGGCACAGAGCAGAACCCAGCTCCAAGCACTGTGCAGGGGAAGGATCATCTGCATTAATTCCAATGAGGAAGTGATCAGCAGTGACCAGCTGCCAACAGGAGCCACAGGAAATTCTCTTGGAAGGAGATCTTGGCAACAGCTCCCCCCTTCCCTGGCAGCAACTCAAACCCCACAGGCCTCAAACACTTCTATTCCTCAGGAATCCACTAATTTTTAGGCATGTCTGAATTGTGAGAAATATTCAGAGTCTTTATTAATACAAAAGAAATATTCTGAAAAAAAAATTGAAGTTAAAATTCTGTCCTATCTGACACAACCTAATTTGAACTGAAATACTGCTCCAGATAGCTCAGGTTCTAAAGTGAGCCTGAAACAAATATTTTCAGTGATTTCTGTGGCTCTGAGCATGTATTCCATGCAGGTAAGATTCTACTTGAATACAGTCACTGAAATAGACAAGGTGTTCCTATTCTGGTGTGAAATAACCAGTACACTTTTTAAAAAGAGAACACAGGAAGCTATTTTTGCATTTTTAAAATTTTCTTGTCAGACTGAAAGCTAAGAAGTCAGAGCAAAGGTGGGGGGTGTTGTTGTGAAAATTCATTTCAGACAGTTATTTCCCCCTATGTGTTCATAACTCGAATGTTAATAAAAGCAGTGTTAGTTAAGTAAAATGATTTACAGTTCAGATGACACATATTATAGAATGAAAAACTGCTTAAATATTCACACCTGTAAGAAAAGGTATTTTAATCTACAATTAATTCTAAGAATACTTACTGGCAAAGAAAATTGTCTTCAATGTCAACCAAAAAAAAAGTTTCTTCATTCTAGCATCTCTTTTTTGCCCTCTATATCCCAGCAATGCTCAATGAAAATATATATTGATGAAGAGCTTATAAAATGGAAATTAAATACTATGAAAATAAACAGCAGACGTAATTTCTCTGTGGTGAAAGACATTCCTCGCCTTTGGAAAGCTTGGCCACCAAGGTCCAAGGCTGAGTCTTAAGACTCAGGTGAGAAATTCCCAATATTTTAATCAGTTGCATCATTTTGCTGTGCCTGGTGTGTCTGAACCTCCCTGAAGCCCCCCTGTCTGATCCTGGGGATGGAATGCCATTCCCTCTGATCCTGCACAGAGTTTGGTTCCCTGCTACCCCTGGTTTGTGACAGGCTGGGGGACAGTGGCCTGAACCAAGCTGGTGTGCCATAGCAGCAAAAGCACAGCCCCCAGTGAGAATTTAAAAGCTCCAGGACAGCTCAAAATCAGAGCAGCTGTGGAAAAAGTCGTGGCAGATCATCTGCCAGATGTAGTGAGATCCAGCCTCTTTCCCCAGAGTGAAGATTTATGGTGGGAACAGTAGGGAAACCTCTTTGTCAGAGAAAACCCTCTCCAGGCAGCGTTCTCCACCCCTTGATGAATGTCTCCTGCCAGTCCTGAGTGTCCTCAGCTCTTACCAGATTGAACAGAGTACTGTAGCATCAATAAATAAATATGACAGCAAAAAAATGCAACAAAGTTGTTATGTTTCCAAAACTGCACAAACTCAGATTATCTTCCATTGCACTCATTTTTCACTGCCACTGTATTTCTTTCATTGAAATGCTTTCACAATTTTCCTTCAGACTACTTTCTTATCACCTGATCTCTGTCTTTCTTTTGGTATAAATATTTGAATTCAAGCTTGCTTCAAATGAACAGTAACAATTGCCATGAAATCTTTACATCTCAGTGGTGACTTTGGGATTCTGAAATGAATTTCCCATAAAGACCTCCCATCATCAATAAGTAAATTTCACATTCTTAGCCTGAGTTTTATACTTTCTCTCATCTGGATGCAGTGTGTGTTTTAATAAGTACAGCATCAATCACGGTGGGGACAAAACCCCCAAAATGCAAACTTTTGGAAGCATTTCCCGCATTTCTGTGTTTACTACAGTGGGCAGCTCTGGAAAGTGTAAAATGCCAAGGCTGGAAGTGCTGCAATGCCCTTGGCTAAGAGAGAAAAAAATCACCTGCCTGTGCAGCCCAAAGGGAAGATGTGCCTCAAGATATCTGTTATTGTCATGGTGTAATCCAGAAAAATCTTCAGACATTTAATGGACCTTAAACTCATATTTATGAACTTGAGAAACAAGCCTGAGCATTCTCAAGGAAGAGAACCCAAAAATCATGCAGTGGAAACTTGCATTCTTCTTTACCTTCATCTTATTTTACTGTTGAAGTCATGTCCTTATAGCCAGTATGGATTATGTTGCCCGCCTGAAAGTGTTTCTTGTGTCATTTTCCTGAACTGAAAGAAAGATAAAGGCTTTTTTCCTTCCTTACTTTTCCTATTATTTAGCTACAGCCATATGAGTCACTTGAGAAACTGTAAATTAAGATGACCCAATTATAGCCTCATCCTCCTGCATTTCTTATCTCTTTGTCTCTTGGTTTTTATTTAGTGATAACAACCATAAACAAGTTTATAAAATAAAGCTGTCTGCGACTTTCCAGTGCCATGCTAATTGCCAATAATTTGAGCTAGGTTACACAGCCTTTCATCTTTTTTTTTTTTGAGAGATACTTTAATTTTGGTGGATAGAAGACCCCCAATTTTTCTTACAGGTAACAGTTCTAAACAAGAGAAAGACTTTTGGTCATTCAGCCCTTCTCTTCAGCCCCTATTTTCTGTTTTCCATTAAAAAACAAGGGCAATGTATGGACTACAATCAGTATATTTCCGTACTTTAATTCCTGGCACAAATGCTTTTAGCCAATAAAACAGAAGGCCCAATAATTCCCTCTTTGCCTTTCTTGCATGCCAGGCTTTTCTTTCTGCCCACTGCAACTGCGCCTGGAGTACCATAAACCATTTGGCAATGTCATTTTATGTGTTGAACTCTCAATAGAATAGGAAAACAGAAACTGGCAGCATTAGCAACATCTCATTTACACTTGTAAGGTGTGATTTTGCTCATAAAAATTATTTTCTAGTGCCTGAGAAGGGATCCCTTGAGATTACTTCAGCGTGTCAATAAATGCCCTAAGTATCAGGACCTGACTAAGCAATTGTTTCGTGGTGCAGTCCCTCCATGTTATCGTTACTAAACCAACACTTAACTTGCTATTTCTATGAAAGTGTCCTTTTATTGCAGTAGAAATGTGATGAAAGAGACATTTTCAGAGTGGGAGGTGGCATTTCAGCTTTTGAACAGGGGGTGTGATGATTTCTGAGAGAAGCATCACTGGTGTAGGAGGGAGAATTCCCCTCCAGGTGTGTGAGTCGCCTCCCCTTGCCCTGCAGCCTCCTGGTCTGGTCCCTCCACAGTGATAACCTGGGGATCATTGCAGCAATTTTAATAAGGAGAACACAGAGTTAAAGCTTTGGAGGAGCGTGTTTGCCATTGAATTGGCCCAGGGAATTCAATTTCAATTCAAAAGAAAGTGGAAGGTGCTACAGAAAACAATTTTTTGTAATTTCTGGCTGAAACATCAAGGCACAAAGTTTTCTCTTACTGGGAACACAAACTGTCTTTCAGAGTAAACAAAGGACAGATGTTTGCAGATGTCTGATAAACTTTCACCCACCTGTGTTGAATGAAGGCAGACAACAAATTCCCATTTTTCATTTAAAAAAATAATTAAAAAACCTGTGGCTTCATTTGAGCATAAGTAAAGAAATTCTATGAAGGCATCATGTCTACCATTTCTCAGAGAATTAAAAAGAAGCAAAGGAAAATGATTTTATTCTCACAACTGTTCTTCACTTCCTATGGCTGACTGAAACAACTGATTCATTGTCTTCAAGGAGATGGCTCAAATCACAACCTCATCAAATTATGTTGGCTGTTAATAAACTAAATATTCAAAACAGTCAGTGCAATGAAATGAAATTTAGGATGCTCATCTGCGTATGTCATTCAAGATAGTTTGGTGTAATAGCATGGAGACAAAGAAAAAAGCAATTCAAACCAACGGGGAATATTTCTAAATGTGAATATGCCTTTGGATTGCTCTGTGCTGCTCTGGCCCTCCTTTGGCTGAGTGTTTCACCAGCCTGTGACAAAGACTCAGTCTGTGCCTTACAAATTTAGCTCAGTAGTGTCAAAATGTTTTCCAGCAGCAGCAGCAGCAGATCTAAAGTTGTAGCTCATGTGTATCCTGTGAGGTTTGTTTTTACTCCCAGAGGAAAATACAGCTTGTGCCATGTGGCAGAGCTTTTCAAATGCACGTGTTGAAGTCTCTGCTTTAGAGATGAAAAAATGAAGAGTGAGAGCAGAAAGTTGTAGCTTCTTTTGTGACTTTGCACTGCAGACTGTTACTGAATGTCTGGTATTCAGCACTACCCTGCTCTTCACCCTTTTCCTGTCTTCATATTTCTTCATGCTAAAATCTTTGTGAAATTAGTTGTTGGTGTAAAATTTATACAGCACATGGCAGAAATGAAATCAGCAGCTGCTGGATGCTCCAAGGTTTATTCCTTACCTACTACTAGAAGTAAGGAACAAGTTTATTTGCCTTATCTCCCAGGAGTTTTCTACCTGTAGGACACACTCTGCTGTGTTAATTTGTATTTCCCCTCCGTTCTTACTCTGCAATCTCATTTGTACATGCAAAAAGCAGACAAGAAACCGTGAAAACAGATCTGTCCTATGATCTTGCCATTCCCTGGGCACCCAGAACTGGGAAATGTTGTGAGACTTGTCCGGTGCGAGATGTGCTCATTATGAGGCACAAAAACAATGGAGATGGGGTGGATGAAGAGAAGCTCCCCCAGTCTCCTGCAACATCCTCCCCCCTTGCAGGTGGCACACACAGGTGTCCTGACAAAGAAAGAACACCAAGTTAGATGCATTCATACAGTGATTGTTTATTTTCTCCTTAGGAAAAATAGCAATTCCCTCCCAGTGGTGTCAGCTCATACAGGGGGCTGTCACAGGGGCAAAGATGAAAATCCATCCTGCTATGGAAGTGGTTTGCTGCCCAGCAAATGTGCCAAGTGGCCCCTGCTTTTTAACAAGAGGCACCTGGGTAAAAGGTTCTGTTGGTTCTTAAGGGATGCCCAGTGCTGAAGGTACTCTGAAGAAATAAACCTTTCAATGTATGCAGAAAGCGAGGAAGGATTCCTTCATACAGGAAAAGATAACTAATAGATGAGATTCAGCTTTATGCTTCTTTTACAAAGCATTTCAGAGGCTGTAAAAAAGGTATTGAAGTGGAATAAAATAATTTCTTCCCCTATAAAGTGGAATTAATGGTCTAAGCTTGATACAATGATTTTGTGTCTGCAGAAGAGTTTTAGCATCTACTGGATACTGAGAAAGGGGATCTTATTCAAAATAGGTGTTTATACCTGCTTATTTTTTAACGTTTTGCTAAATTGCTTCTTTCAATTTGAATTTTCACACAGGGGAAAAACCCAAAAACCAAAAAAAAGAACCCAATATCAAAAAATCCCAACCAACCAACCAACCAAAACATCAAAATAAAAAAAAAAACCCTAAAACTAATGAAAGAAAAAAAAGCAAAACCTCCAAACTCCAAGGCTCTACATAAAAGATGCAACAGTAGGAGAATCTCTGAGCAGGGAACAGAAGAAGAGATTTCCACAATTAGAATGTCCAACCTCCTGAACCAGGGACAAGAGACACTGAGATATCCCCACCCTTGGAAGGAGTTCAAACTGTGAATGTTGTGACCATGAGCACATTTCAAAACTGATTTCAAAGTAGAAGCTAAATTGGAAGATGACCTGCTGGGGCTGAAGTACCCAATTCCAGATCTCCCTCCTGACCTGAACTGTTCTCTGAGTCTGTGACCTGCAGGGTACAGATGACTTCCAGACTCTCTCAGCTGTGGATTTCAGGGACAGTTTCCAACAATAGCCCATGGCATGTGCCCAGGGAAGGGTACAAACACGAGGTGGGACATTATTCTGTCTCTCCTAACCACTCACTTTACAAAAATTGATGCAAGGACGCAGAGCCAAGGGTGGTATCTTTGTAATGAATAACCCCCGCTGAATTTTTCAGCTGTCAATCCATCAGACCACTTTAATTTTTAGCTTTCCAGCAATCCTGAGACACAAGCATTTCTTTCTGAATGGATTGAGGTGCTAGACTGAAGATGAACTGCATTTCCAGCTCAGGCTTCGAGTTGCACTGGGAAGCCTTTCAACTTCTGTTTCCCTGCCCCCCTTCCCTTCTCATTTTTGCTCATTTCAGCTGTAAACTACTAAGAATAAGGGTTTATCACACTTCTGTGTGCCCCTAGCATGTCACAGCCATGTGATTGAAACAGCAGGGATGGGGAAATTGTTTCACTGGGGAGAGGCCATGCCCAAGGTCATTGCATTGATAAACAAAGGATGTGGACCCCTCTAAGGGTCAGTGACAAGCACTTGTAGTGCTTCCTCAGATCTTTCAGTGTGCAGGGTCTCATTTATTCTCTATTGTCACATCTCACAGTAGGGCTTTAAAAAACCCAAACAATCATAAGGTCTCACATATCCAATAAAGCTTTTTATTTTTTCTGATGGAGAGAGATTTTTGATTAAATTCATAGATCTGGAGCCAGCACACTGTAGTAAATTAAACACTCCAGGCATTTTCATTAACTCATATTTCTAGAGCTAAGGCAAAACAAATATGGATGACACTGAAAAAATGTATCATGCTCGAGTTATTGTAAGGGACAAATGTTTTTAATTAACTAAGCAGAATCCATGAATCTTTGTTTTAAAAATTGATTTCATTTTCAGTTATCCAGTCATTTATGTAGATTTTAAAGTAGAAAAAGAAGATAAATGGTTTGACTTACACAATGTGGCCTACAAAATCAGTCTGCAGAACTCTGACTCTTCTAGTTTCATCTCAGCAAATTTTCACCCTTTGCCTTCCTGATGTTCAAGCTTAAAAAAAATACATACATCCAGAACTCTCTGAATCCATGACATACTGCTCTTCAGTGTTAATCTTTCAGACCTTCTGACTTCTTTATCTCAATTCTTGACAAAGGGTAAGGGTGCTTGAGTCAGAGCAATGCACCAGTGTCAATCACTGGAGCTTCACCATCTCCCTGGGGTGTGAACCCCCACGTGGGGCCAGGTGTGTTTTAGGGCTGTGGCTGGGACTCGTCTGCATTGGACTTACAGCAACTTCTAAAAATTACAGTTTGTAAAGCTAAAGAGAAGAGATCATTTCTGTCCTTGTGTTTGTAAATCCCGGCGAATTGTAGTTGTGATCATCTGAAGAAATGCAGGAAAGATGAGCTTTCCCAGGCTCATAATTAGTGTATTTCAACAATTAAAAATCACATCGTGCTTCATGAGCAAAGTCCTGGGCTGCATCATTTACCAGCAATGTCAAGGGAGGAACCTGAGTCAGTTCAGAATGGAGCTCTTTGGCTTGTCTGAGCAGATAGAAGGGTCTTTCAAGCAGTAAAACTACTAAAAAATGCAAATTGGCAATGTTCGGCTAATTTTTAGTTTCTGTTTTAATAAGGAAAAAAGAAGAAGAAATAGAGATAGGAGAAATTCAAGCCTTTTCTTGATACCCTTGCTTTGTCTCATCTCCCACTCATGAGGGGGAAAGACTCAAGATTTGTTTCAATGGGCAAATTCAGACTGAAAAACTCATCTCCTGAAGCCCCCCCTGGATTCTGTCTGACCTTGACTCACTCACCACTTGCCTGTTCTCCTTTTAGCTAATCAAAATGCAGTTAAAATCACAGTTTGAGGTTGGACATTGCAAATAAACTTATAGTCATTAGAAGAATCTTATTTAAAAAGAATTTTAGCAGCTAAAATAAAGAGAAAGTTAACAAATTATAAGCACATCTTCCACCTTCATCATCATTCCTTAAGAACTGCATATCTTAACTGAATGAAGTCAGTTTTACAAAATATACTTGGTTTAAATTCAGAATTTTTATCTGCCTTAATATGCAATTACTGTGCCAAAAGTAGTGAGATTACAATGAAAACCTGTTTCACTGCATTGGAACTGTTTATGACTTCATATTTAATTGTTCCTTGTTCCCTCTGCTCATTTAAATGGAAATATCATCATGTACATGCTTCATTAGGATTTCTGAATAGTATTTCTGAACCACATCTTTCTTTGTGCAGTGGTTTCTCAGCCACGCTTTGTGCAAATCTGTGGCACTGGAACCTTCCTGTGGCACTCAGAGGACACAGAGAATGGAGGGATCTCCCAGCCCGAGGGGCCAAAACTCTGGCTTGCTGACAAATTTAGAAGCCTTTGCAAACATAAATTGTTCTCATTTCCTTGAGATCTTGGATGTTATTTTCAATTCTGGATTTTCCCTTCCCTTCCCTTCCCTTCCCTT
>NW_005054794.1:16715-17340 GCF_000277835.1 Geospiza fortis | reverse complement strand
CCCATCCCCATCCCCATCCCCATCCCCATCCCATTCTCCTTTTCCTGTTTCCCTTTCCTCTTCTTCCTCCTTTTCATTTTCCTGTTCCTTTTCCTCACCTCTTCCTTTCCCTCTCCCCCAGGCCATCCCGAGCCTGCTGGGGGCACAGCCACCACCGTTTAGCGTTTGTGTGCAGGTTTTAAACTACAGCAGGAAGAGATCCTGCCCTCGTTCATACAGGTGATCTGGGCAGACATTTCCGGATGCTCCTCTCCCTTTGCCCTTTTCAGGGGGGAGACAGGAGAGAGGATCAAAATTACTTCTGTTAAAATATTTGTACTGAGGACAATCTTTAGAAAACATATAAGGTTTAAAAAGCTATTTAAAGCTGAATGGCAGCTGCGGTGGGTTGCTGTGGCACCCATTAACGCAGCTAATTGTGAGGATGGGGAGACAGACATTGAAATCCTTGGAAAAAGGTAACACACATCACAGAAAGCGCAAAAAGGTAAACAAAATTTGACTTGTACAGTTGAATTTCCCACATCACCCACCACTTCACTGCATGGCTTATGAAATCTGGTCTGCAAGACGGGTAAAGGTTCAGGAATGTTTTCCCTGGAAGAAACACGTTGTATTTGTAGGG
>NW_005054794.1:0-16704 GCF_000277835.1 Geospiza fortis | reverse complement strand
CTGGAGCTGATCTGCTGCTCAGACTGATCTGCAATTTGTCATGTAAATGGGGCAAGTTTTGAGCTGCTGGATTTGACAGAGGTCTGGGAAGAACCAGGATGGTGGGAAAAGGGATTTGGACAAGGTCATTTCCGCTGGCAAGTGAACAAAGCTGTCAGTGATGAGGAAACTTTGTCCTTGGTATAACCACAGGTGGGTCTCCTGCCAGGGACAAATCACAGAGAGACAGGCACTTACAAACCCTTGAAGTATTGAGGAAAAGTGTGGCAAGAAAGAGATTTGATTAATGGATAAGGGAAAATCCAGGCTTGAGTCAATGGAAGTCTTTCACCTGCTGGCAGATTTTGCGTCTGTTCATTCCATGAGCGCAGATGAACACAACTGTGACAAAAAATACCTAAACAGACAATTTGAAGCACTCCTCATTCATCATGGCTACAAAGTGTGACATTTCCTTGTATTTTACTAATTTTAAACTTGTTTTGGTTGACTTCTGCAAGAATGTAACAATAACTGTGTCTCTTTAAGTGCATCAAACCCTGTGTGTAGGAAAGGAATTACAACCTGCATTCTTTTACATGTTGAAATTTCTGCCACTTTAACAAAATTTTAGGTGTAGAACAATTTTCTTGCAAAATATTGAATTGGAGAAGATGATGTGCATAGTTAAATTTTTTTCCATAAAATGAAAATAAATTTATTTTATTCTGCTCTACTAATATTATTAAATGCCAGCCTTTGGGTTGGGTTGGGTTGTTTACTTTGTACACCATGCCTTGGAAAAAACCTCAAGTATATTGTCTGTTTTCCTGATGAACCTCCCATTGAATTTGCAGCTGTCTCCTTAGCTATTCTGTAAAGAGCACTTCTCTCAGGCAGACAAGATTAAAATTATATAGATATGAGAAAACATGAACCTGGCACTCAGAAAGAGTTGGCTGTAAAGACCTGTCAGAGGGCACAATAAGTGTTGTCTCATTTTCATAATAAGATCTTGTGAAACGTGCTGTATTTTGATAACAGGAAGATGGGATAATCCATCACGTCTCAGGGTGCTGAAGAAGGCAATGAGTTTCCCCTCACCCCACTGTTTGTTGTCACCTGCTCCTGTCCCAAGCGCCTCCCAAAAGCTGCCTTTGTGGGGCTGCTCCTGGACTCAGAGAAATTTAATTTACAGAGGAAATTCCAGTGCCCTGCTCTGGAGAGAGACTCTGCTCACGGGCATCAGCAATGAGGAGGATGAAAATACATTTCACACACGTGCTCCCCACGTGCTTTTTGTGAGGTTTTTATTACCTACACACCTCCCCAGAGGGTGTTAATGAATAAATAAAGGGTGTTAATGAATGTATTGTTAATGAATCCAAAGAGCATAATACAAATGCTCTTTGTATTCACCCTTTTGTATTAAAGTGATGGCAGAGCAAGCACAGAGACTCCTTCTCCTCCCACAAATCTATGCCTCTACCTTTCCCTTCCTCATTTAGGATACAACCCAGACCAGGTTCCCAAGTTCCCCACAGCAGTATACCTTTACTACTGGGCCCATAAATCCCAGATAAGCAAAATAAATAAATGAACAGTGTTCTGATGGATCAGTACAGACCGAGAAATTTTAGGTAAAATCCAGAGAAGATGCAAGATATAAGAAGGTTGTGTCAAATATAACTGTGGGAGAAAGTGCACAGGCAAATAGTTCCATTTTAGTCTCACTTCATCACGTTCTTCCTGTTGATTCATTCATTCCTTTCTCCTCACAGTATGAATGTCAGTGTCATGTTAATGCCTTTTTCACCACCATTTAGAAAGTCAATTTGTCAGAGCTTTGAAAAAGGCCTATTTAAACTTTCAGCTACAGCTGAAAAATATTCCTCTTTAAAATGAGCTCAAACCCAAGTTTCTCTGAAAGCCAGAAACAGTTTTAATATAAACTAACTGAAAATGTACATAAAAAGTTAAGGTTATGCATAACTTTGAAAACCCTAATAGTTCTTTTTATGTCTTTCTTCCTGAGTTATTTTTTCTCTCTTCTTTTATGCTATTTTCTGCAAATGCCTGATTTGGCTCAGAAGACTTTTCCAACTAGACAGTCCTGCAAGAGACCTGGACTTGATTAAAGTTATTTGACACCTGACCAGACTTTCTGCTGCTTCCCCATGCAAGGCCCATGATATCCATGGGATTTAATATAAAATAAAAAGCAGTGGGTCATTCCAAGGCTGAAAAGGCAAAGGTGATAAAAGACCACTCACAGCAAGGTTTTAAAAGTAGCTGTGCCTACCCATGTGTGTTCTCTTTTCTCTGTTAGAGAACTGAGCAACTTAAAAAAACCCAGTAGAGATGAGGTTAAAAATTTGCATGACAGTCTGAATTTTGTCAAAATTATTCCATTCAAACACAAGGAGTTGTAGCTTATGCTATAAACTAAGCTGAGACATTGTGTCTGTCATCATCTCTAGGAAAACATAATTTATGTTATTTTTGCTGTCAACTGTGAAGTTCCTGTATATTCCCTGAGAATCCTGCCAATCTTTAGGAAGTCAGCTGGTTTGGGGCTCTTTAACAGATGGGAGATAAATCAGTACAGGATAGTTCATCTTCATCTTGCAGGAAATAATCTAGTTTGTGAATCTCCCCCCTATTAACATGCACAGAGTCAGCTGCAGAGACAACCTTGGAGCTTTTTATATTTACTTTCTATTGGAAAGAGAGGGTACACAGGAGGATGCTTTAAATAATATTTTGGATATGCATTTATATTTACGTGTGGACATACATATTCACCTGTACAGCCATCCTACACACTGATATTGGTACATCCATAATTTTATAGGTGTTAGAGGAGGTGAGGACAGGAGCTGGCACAGCTTCCAACTCCCCCGTCAGCCCCTTGAACATGCAGAGTATGCCAACACCCTCAGGTATTGCTGTGAATTACTATGGTAAATTTAATATGAAACACACACACCCTCCCACTTTACTGCAGAGCTCCTGAACCACCCAACAGAAGGAATCACTCTGAACCACTCAGGGGTTTCTGAAGAAGCTGCTCAAGAGAAACCAGAAGGGACAGCAGCAGTGCTAAACATTTCAGGATATTAGAGTAATATTCTATACAGCCCAGTTACATTCTTTGGGAAGACTAGTGGTCCCACAGCTGCTAAATGCCATACACTACATTCATTAAGGAGTTGGGATATTTAGCAGGAAAAACATGAGATGGAAACGGAGGAACCTTGGGAGGATGTTGCTATGTTACAGTGATTCTTCTGAGAAACCAAAAGTTTGCTGGAGGCAAACTGCAGAGCTGGTGCACTCCAAAGCCAACCCATTAATTTGGCCATCTTCTCCTCTGTTATAGAAGATTTCCCAGTTACTCCTGGCAATGGACTTCCTTGTGTAAAACTAGGCCAGGATCTCTGGTGTAGAATCCTGGGACTCAGGAAAACCTGCAGCCCCATGAGCATCCAGGGTCTGCAAGGTGAACCAAAGTCTCTCTCCCACAGCACAGAGCCTGCACACCACGAGCCTTTTTGAAGAATTGGAAACCCAGGTTCTCCAGCAATTCAAATTCACTTGACAAAATAGATCAATTACTGTGTGTGCAAAGTGAGCCTTAAAGAAATTAAACTAAGCGTCATCTCAAATGAGAAGCAGCAAGAAACATACTTTCTAAACAATCTCAAATTAGTCTAAAGCAAGAATCCAACCTGCCATACCCATGACAGCAGGGAGACACTTTCATCTGCCTTCCTGACTTTTTCAATTGATAGGACACTGAGAAGTTTCAGGTAAACCTGAACAAATGACATTTGTGTAACATCTGTAATATTTTCAGTAAAAGAACCCAGATGTAAGTGTGCATGTCATCTATGACAACAAGTCAGAACATTTATCATAAAGGACATCTAAGGCTTTTAATGTGGTGATTATCTTTCTGAAAACTTAGTTTATACACTCATGAGTACATTTATTGCTGGCTGGGACCATTCCTGGACACAGAAGGTCAGTTGACTATGCCAGCACTTCAAGTTCAGTCCCTGGCAGAGCTTTGGCCTCTGCCGACCACCAGGTCCCTCTGTAATTCCTGGGCACGATATGGCAGCAACAAAACTCCAAGAACATTTACTAACTGGCAATTTTCTTTAAAAATTTTGCTCTGGAAACAAAGAGAGATAATGATGATCAGCCGTGGCCTCTGGTGTGCCCAGTTCATGCCATTGGGCAAAGATTTTTCAAAATATGTTGAATTTTCTAATCTAGACACAGCCCTTTATTTCCAGCTCCATGGTAAGGACTGCAGAGATGGAAGGAACATCAGTAGATGTGTAGGTCTGCTCTACCCCAAAATGTTTACTGGTTTATCTACAAAATGTTTTGGTTTTGGTTTTTTTTTCCCTTTTAACATCAACACTTCCCAAAAAGAACTGTTTTTTCATACTGCAGAGACTGAGGACAGAGCACCAGCTGGAGGACTCAGAGAGAAAGCACTCCTTGGTGGACTTCTGAGTGGTGGACCTTTGTTTTCCAGAGGCTGCCTATAGATAGGTGCAGACAGGACACACTAGGGTCTGTGTCAATCCCGAGGGTTAAAGAATGGGCTACAGAGAGGTGATGTACTCAAAAAACCCACTCAAAGACTCTCTGCATGCGCTCTCTGCCATGATGCACATGAGATTGTGCGAGCGTTGCAGCACAATAAAACCCTGTCCTAATTCTTCCCACTCTCTCTGGAAGTATGTGACAGGAACAAAGGCAGAGGGAGCAAAGGGAGAATGTCTCATACGCCTCAGGAAAAGGGCAAGTGAGTTAAAAGTTTCATTTCACGCAAGGATAATGTACTTTCCTCTTAAAAATAAATCACAAGGCTCTTGTGTACTTTATACCATCTGCTGTATGTTCGTACCATGTCCTGGGAAAAAACCATATTGTTCCAACAGTTGCTGAAATCAAAAGGAAAAAAAAACCAAACAAACCAAAAACCCTAGCAGAACAATATTTGACTAGAAAATAAAATCTACAGAGAGATAGAGAGATACCAAACCTATTTGCATTTAAAAATAAAAGCCTCACAAAAAAAGATTGATTTTTTTTGTTAAGAAATCTTCCAAGAATTAAGAGTTGCAATAAAAATGCTTTCTTAACACCCCTCATCTCTGATATGACAAACTGCAAGTACAACTCTAACCCTTATGTAGCCAACTTCATAATTCTCTGTGGTGCTGCTCTCAAGCATCATGGCTCAAAAAACTACTGTGAGTTCTGCTAACATGGGGTGTAAAGAAGATCTTAAGGATATGACAAAGATTCCTCATGTTTTACAGCTACCATTGCATTAATTATATGGAGATCTTATTGCAGCCTTTCATATTAGAGAGGGCTTACAAGAAACATGGAGAGAGGGAGGGATTGTCACCTTTGCATATAAGCTTTGAAAACTTGAACAGGATGTTGTTTTTCGCTCTCATATTTATTTCCTTCATTGTGAATTCACATACACCCATGTGATGTTACACAAAAATGGACTAAAACTGAAACAAAAGGTTTCTCCAAACCCCGTGTGTTTTCCAATATAGTAAAAAAACCCAACCTCAAAACCCCAAAACAATTTTAGACAAACAAAACTCCAAATGATTTCTGCCCCCAGAAATTAAAACACAGCACACTGAGTGGCCAGATTAGAGACCCGACTTTTGGTTTACCTATGAAAATGTTACTTAGAAGCCTTTGAAAAAGATGTGTATGGATGAGACAGATTGTTACAGGAGTGGGTGCTCTGTAAAAGCCTCCAATGCATCAGATGTTGTGGGCAGAAAAAAGAAGTACTTTCATCATCACTCAAAGGACAGTCCGTGCAGCTGGCATCAGAACAAACTGATGAGCTAAAATGTACAGGTGGTGAGCACATACCTACAAAGTGACAGAGAAAAAAGTGTCCTGGCTTGCTGAAATCTGGTCTTAGAATTACAAAAAATAAGTTTTCAGAAGCCCTATATGTTTGGCTTTTTTTGGTATCACCAGCAAGTTTTAAGGAGGCATTGAAGAAAAGAATGATGTAGCTTTTGCCTCTCAGACAGGCACCAGGAATTTCATGCCTGGATGCAGAGAAGGGTTTCTCTGGAGGCAAAGGAAGCTGACGGGTTAAACATCATGGACTCTAGACAAGGTGGGATGTGCCACACAGGGTCTCTGGAAGCTCCAGCATTTACATTTTTCATGAGATAATAAAGGTAGAATTGGTGGAAAGTGAGACAAAAGGGGTGGGAAAGAAAGGTAGCAGGCAAAGAAAACATCTTAACATTGGCAGCCTGATCAGATATGGATAGTCCATTCCTGCATTTCTTGTGGCTATTAAGTATATCATATTTAATATCATTGTCATTAACCAGGGAGTTAAGGAACAGCCTTAGAAAATTCTGGCTTTGTGGAGAGAGCTCCCTTATAGAGAGCAGAATCTGAAAGACTTAAGTGTCAAAAGTATCACTCTTCAGAGGAAAATCTTTAAAATACTCCAGGATAGCTTATGCCATTTCAACAGGAAAACCTGCACAGCAGCTTGGTTTTAAGTGTATTAACTGTTCTTTGCTCTAATGAATTGCTGCTTCTCTAAGAGAAAGGCAAGGAATGGGTTGATCCTAGGTGATCAAACAGCTTTGGAATAACAAACTGGCTTCAAATAAAGATTGAAGACTATTTGGGGTAATTAGTTGTGGTTAGTTTTGTAAAGAGATTAATGATTAGTGAAAAGACATAATGGGCAATAAAATACATTGAAGCAGCAGACTAAGACTAACACTAACAGTTTGACATGCATTGAAACTAGTGGGAAAATACATCAGATTTAAAACTGATTACGCACCAAAATAACAGAAAACAGACCTACATTTTCCACTTCTTTTATAATTTTGTCTAACAGATGATGAAACTAACTTGATGAAAAAGTGCTGAGAACAAGCATTAAGATTTCTCTCACAAGACAACAATGTTCTTTAAATGACAGTTGAAATCAGGATCTTCCAGGATCTGGGGTTTGGGTTCCTCTGCCCAGCTTGTCCTGTTCCTGGACCCTTCTCCATTATCTCCATCACTCACAGACAGTCCCTGACCACTGCTGATACCTGCAGAAGGATTTCCAATACAATTTTTTTTTTTTTATCCCAAGGAGAAGAGTTCTGTGTCACTGTGGCAGATTCTTTGATCCACCTACACTGAATTTGCAGCAAACTTCCAGTGCAGGCACAACACCAGCATTTTCACAACAGTAAAATTAGTAAGCAGAGAACTACGGTGGGTTTAGGAACAAATCACCACATCTACTGAGGGAAAGCTAAAATATGAGTGACTTACAAATCAGAACAAACTCCTGGGACAATCTATTTCTACATCAGAAATTGCGTCCCATCTGCTGCTGTGAAAGGGACCAAATATGAGAAGGCAGAGCTAAGAGATTCCCCACTGTTATTAATATTGAATACTAATGGGGTACAATTACAAACTGTGACCTCCTCATTTACACCTCCAAAATCTATCCTGGGAGGAAAAGCTCCTAGGCTTGTTATAGATAAGATTTTGTAGGAACATAATACGCTGAATTTGCCATTTGCATAGAAACTGTGTCTCACCCCGAAAGACCTGGTTACCAGGCTGTAATTCACTGGTTTCCTCTCCCCGTTTTCCCTGGCCACATGACACCTTTCAATAAATTATGATTAATGATAGCAAGGACTGATATAACCCCCCAAAAATAAATCTGGGAAGGTTTGATGTTCATGCAGAAGATGAAAGGTTTTCTTTGTGAGAGTCCAATCCTAATTGTGTAAGACCAAAGAGAGTACGATGGACTAATACTGAGCATATTCTGTAAAATGGTAGTCAAGACCTTCAAGATAACCTTAGGAAGAAATGTATTTCCTGTTACCCTCTGACACTTGCTTGCACCGAGTACATTCCAGTGTTTAATTTGGCTGCCCTGCCTACAAGGAAAAATGAAAAGCCTGGCTTGTGGGACTCATAAAGGAATTTCAAGTTTGCTTTGCTACTCAGTCACTAACACAAACTCTGAAAAAAATATATATCTGCACATAATTACTAACTCAATGAAATTATTTTGCCTCTCCTGGGAAATGAGCTACAACAAATTTATGGGCTTTTAATGCACATGTTCACAACAGCAGCATCCACTGAGTGAATTCTGCATGTCACTGTTACTGCAGAGCCAGGAAGGTGCCTGAGAATTCCCAATTCCTACACCCATCTTGGCCAACCTTGACTGGCCAAAGAGCTGCCTCTCCATCTGCACCACAGGTCTGCTTCAGCATGACATTTGATGTGGTTTATAACTGCTTCTCCATTTTTTAAAATGTGCATCTAGTCCTTTCTTCCTAGGAAGACCAATCAGTGCCTTTGCCCTCCCACCACCATGAAAAAGCTTTTAGAAACTATGAATACAAGGGCAGCAAATTATTTTAGAATTTCACTTATAATGGCAGCTTCTTGTTGTTTTAAGGACTTCCCTAATTTCTACCTCAGAATGGCAGCAAGAATTATGACTTGGTGTCTTTTTGGCAACCCACAGAATAAAGCAGTAGTACCGCTGATGCTGCTGAGAAAGAAGTTAACAGCGCACACTAGCTGCCACAAACACACAACTCTGAACCACTCCTATTCCTCATGACTGTCTCCAGCTTATCGTTTTCTTGTTCTTGTTGCTTCTGCCTTGCAATATTCTCTCACAGCTTCCCAGTCCCCTGCGCTTTTGTTGTTGTGCCACTGAACTCCACTAACTGCTTCTTATGCTCAGTTGCCAAGAAACTGCATTTTTTAATGCTAATCCTGGTGTGTTGTCCCTCTTATTTACTTCACATCAATAATTACCAACAGCCACCTGTTCCTGCCTTGATTATCTATTTTTTATGGAAAATCATCTCTGCAAGAAGGTTTGTGCTTCTTTGAACACCTGAGAAAAGAATGGGAAGCACAATTAGGCAGCAACATAAAAATTGGTAAGGTGGGGACAGAAGGGGTTGAAATCCTCTTCCATGTATTTATGTCAAAATTCTAAATACTGTAAGTTTGCTTAGATGCTGATGAATGGGATTTCCACATTTTTAACTCCCACATCCTTTTCTTTCACTCCCTCAGCATTTCTGCAACTCATTTCCCCTTTGACTCGCTTTGCTAATTGTCCTTGGCGACTGCTTTGACTTAAACGAGGTTTTATTAAAAGACTTCAGTGTAAATTTCACTGCCACACAATGAAAATAAGATTATATTTTTCTAAGTTGCTTCTCTGTCTCTTATCTGTCACCAGGATGACACTTCAGCTTCTCTGTTCAGCCACCATCAAACTTCAGCTTAATGCTGTATTGCCTAAGAGACCCATGATAGTGGACAGAAAAATGATCCAAGTCATTAAGGGAGGAAAAAAAATAATAAAAAGGAGTGATATTAAAAGAGCATAACTAGATCATGTCAATTCTTCTCTCATTTAACACATGTATGGAATTAAAGCATCTGTTATCCTGATGGTGTGGAGTGTAGAACCAACATCATTCATGGGATTCTGAAAACTTCATGGTCTTAAATAAGAGGGACTCAAAGGATGCTATTAAAATTGAGTGTACATGTAAACACTACTAAAAATTGCAAAATAATTGGCAAGAGAAAACATGTTGAATTTGTTTGGGTTCCCCCCCCCCCAATTTACAGTTGGACAGGATGCTTTATTTTGAAAAAAAAAACCAAAAAACGTCCTGAACTAGTTCACTCTCAGGAGCTTCTAAACCAGAATTTCAAGCTATTACAAATTAAAGAACTTCAGCTACAAATTAGTTTCTTCTCCTGATTCCATCCACTCAATTGAACCCACAAGACTAAACACTTTCCTCTATTCCATAGTATTAAACATATGCAAATTTGCTTTCCTGAATCAGAGTCTTAATTTAGTTTGCTATTTGAGGCAGAGTCTGCTAAGTTATGCATTTCAAAATTAGCTTCAAAAAAGCAGGAGAAGCATTTTCTTTGGGGCTAGTTTTGTACAAATACAAAATATTGGAAGAAAACTTTTAACAATGTGTTTTGGAGAGACTGATAATTAGGGGCTTTATTAGTTTGCAAGCTTTTCTGTTGTAGCCTTTGCAGCACCATCCTCATTAGATCAACATGACTTCATGTGCCCCTTGATATTTAGCAGCTGCGCTGCATAAAATCTGCAATCTGGGGTAACTGCAAAAACATTTTTACAAAATGTCAAATGAGTAGGAGGGATGGAGGAAAAAAAGATGCTCTTGTATAGAGAAATTTTAATTTCTTTTAAATAGAATGATTAATAAAAATAATCATAGTACACCTTTCTGATAACACCTTGCATGAACACACACAATTGGAAGTCTTCACAAAATAAACCTGAAAATACATTTGGAAAGCAGAAAAACATAGTGAGCTATTGTTTCATGACACTTTTTTTTTTCCTGAATAAAGAATGTTTTATGCAAGAATAAGGGAAACAAAAAGAACACTGTTGAGGCAAACAATAGCTGAGCTAAATGCATAATCTTTGTTGTTTCCTATGTTTTGGCAGGGAAAAAGGGAACTAGCAAAGATTTACTGATTTGTTCAGATAAATCAGGGTGCCTGGGATGGGATGTCAAAATGTTAAAATAGGACATGAAAAAGCCAACATGCAGCTCTGCCAAGCAGATTGCCTTTTCTAATTTCCACTGCATTTCTCAGCTGTTTTTTAAAGTTTTGTTTTTATTTTTGGTCTGCCCCACACACTTAGTGTAGTTTATGTCTGACAGCTCCTGTGAAGAGAAATGTTTTCATTAGGAATGAAAGATTTGCTAAATCTGTAGCACTGGCAGGCAAGCACAGCAATGCCAAGGGCACAACTAGAATATGCCTTGTGGAAGAACCCTCATGACCTTAAGGAACTTCAGAAGAAAGAGCAGGCAAGGTTTGCATCCTTCCATACACTAGTACACATTTAACATGTATTTCATGTGTATAACATGCATTTCTATAGCTTAATACATGACAGTATGTGCACGGCATGATCTTAAAATGTGTATTTCTATGTTGCTGTACATAACTCCTTTCATGGCTAAACCTAAAAAAAAAACCTATCCACAATGTGCAGACTTTAAATCTTCATTGCATTTCCTCTATGACACAACTTCAATTTGATTTTTTCTATGTGGAGAGGGTGGAGAAGAGTGGTAGCAGAAATAAAGGATGGAAAAATGGGAAGAATATCTTACAAGTGTGAACACTTTTGACTTGCTGATTTATAACTCATTCTTTCCACATTTCTAGCTCATAAAATCACAGAACCACATAAAACTTTGGGCTGTAAGGGACCTTTAAGGATCATCTTGATGCCTTGAGAGGCTGCACTAGATCAGAGGCTAGACAGAGTTAAAGAACAAACTAGGTATTTATTAAAAGGCTTCAGTGGATACACCTTGGGCAGTACAAGAGCCCAGCCAGGGCTACAGCCAAAATGGATCCAAAATGGTCACAAAATGGGCAAGCATCACAAGGTTTCACACTTTTATAAAGTTTTGGTCCATTTGCATATTGGGGTTAATTGTCCAACTATAGCTTTAGGTCATGAAGTTCCATCCTCCTTGTTTGCTCTCTTCAGTTTCCCACTGTTTGTGCTTTTTGGGCCTGAAGCTTGTAACAACTGGCCTCAGGTTGGAAAAGGATTGTTTTTTCTACCTACCCTGTGAAGAGAACTTGCTGACACTTTATATGAAGCTCAGAGCTATACCCCTAGGCAGCACAGAATCTGAAAAATATGAAAGCTAAAACTTAAGGCATCAATCCAGTCCAACACTGGGAAGGTGACACAACCCTCTGCAATGGGGCATGATGTTCATCATAAATTCTCATCTGGCTGAACAAAGACACCTGACACTTGCCAGGGAACACATGTTCTTTCATTTTACAATCACCTTAACTCCAGCACCCAGCCCACTCTTTTGAGTTTCTTGGTTAACAAACCCTTGGTTTTGCACAGCGCACTTGAATCAGTCCTAAACTCCTCACAGAGAATTTTCAGAAGTACTTGTTGTGGAAAGATGGCTGAGGGTAAAATCAGAGGAAACTGAGAAGTTACATCCTCACAGAAGCTATAAGAGTACAGAAATTATTGGGCAAAATCCAGCTGCTGTCCCTGGATGGAATGTGGCTGGAATGCTTGAGACCCGTCCCACACCCAAAATCTGCACCTGCAGCATCTGCTAAGGGGGATGGAAGGGAGGGTGGCTGGCTGGGCTCTGCTGGAATCCTCACAGGGAGGGAACTCGATGGCTCTCTGCAGCTGATGAACCCCACAGCACCTGTCAGCCAGGGCAGAGAGGAGGAGATGTCCTGCTGCTGAGCCAGCAGCTGGGCTGGATGAACTCTCCTTGGATGAGCTGTGTTCATGATAGCTAATTATCATGATATAACCCACCCCTCCATCCAGCGTTACCTGCCCCAGGGTCTGACCACCCCTCACTGGGCACCTGCTCTGTGGTTCATCCACTGTGTCTGAGCCAGTGACAGAAAATTACACCATCAGTAACAAGGGCATGTATGACCTGAGCCACTCCAACTCCACCTAAATATGAATATATAGTATAAAAATAAGTCAAGAATGGGGAAATTTAGGGAAGATTGCATTGTAACTGTTAGGATCAGTCAATAGGCTGAACCTGCCTGCTCCACTGCAGGGACACCTGTGGGGTGAGACCTCTGTGTGTGCTGAGCACCTTTATTGGGGTTCAGAGCTCGTCTGTGCTTTGATCACGTTTCTGCAGTCACATACTGTCCGTGATGCTCCTCAAACCTTGGTCTGTCACAGTTTTGTGTTAAAGAGACTCTTATTCCATAAACTGTCCGTGGGATCCTTCAGGCCCTGGCAGCACTGGCCATGGGGAACAGACTGGAACCAAGTGGGGACACCCTCAGAGGTTGTGGGGTGTCCCTGAGAAAGTCAATCAAAGCCCCTCCAATCCAGCCGGGCTGTCCAGGGAAGGGACCCTGTGATGGGACACTGACAGACTGGTGGGGCACCAGGGTCTTGGCTTTCCTGGGGTGCTGACAGACAAATCTGACACCAAGGGCCAGGACATCTCCCCTACCCATGTGACACTGGCTCACAAGCCACAACACATGGCCACAAGCTCCCCACACCCACAGCAAACTTCAGGACTGAGCATGGAGGAGAACAGGAGAGCTGTGCCCAGGCAGAGTGAGGGAGGAGAAAAATTAAGGCAGAGAAGACAGAGAACTGAGAGTTTCACCAGATCATAAATCCCATATTGGTCCTGCCATGTGGATAATCCAGAGCTGGGGTAAACAAGACCAAAAGAGAGAGGAAAAATAGAATGAGGAGGCCCAGTCTGCTCCCTTTTATAGCTAACCTGGTGCAGCCTCTTACGTATAGGAGATTTCTCCTGCAGTTTTGTCACACATGCACAGCCAGCCCTTTGAGCCCTTCTTCAAAGAGTGAATTAAGGGTGGAGGACTGAGCTCAAGTCTCCAAGCAGAGTAGAAAACTGGCTCACGACAGTGCTGCCCCACCTCCAGGCCCCTCTTTTCTGATCACATCTTTCCTGTTATAACAATCAGAATGTTTGAGACAAAATGTGCTTACACACAGGGGCTCCACAGTAGGGACATCTTCCACCATATGCACTCAATCACACCATTTATGTAATGAATCAAAATAATAAAGTGTTATTCCAAATATCATCTGGTATTAATTGATAGCCACCGATAACAGCAGAAAACCTTTGGGAACAAAATGATCATCAAAAACCCTGGCATGAAGTATCTAGATTCACCATCAGTTCAAGCTTGATGACCTTCTGCTGGGCCATTGCTGCTTCATCACACACCATGAAGAGCTGACATGATTTGTCAGAGCCAAATCTCCAGCAATAATTCTACTAACAGGCTGATCTGTTACCTAAGTCATAATTCCAGTTTTAAATCTCCAAGCAGGTGCTGTCAAAGAGTTAAGGAAATGGCTTAAGATAAACCTCATCCTATTTTATTCTGACAACATGGGTTCAGAGACACTGTTACATGTGATTTTTTTGTTTTTAATTATTAACTTCATATAAAATTGCAATAATTATGAGTCCTGTTCAGGCACTGGTATCCAACAAACTCAATTTGATATAAATAAAACAGAAATCCTCTTTTTCATGTCACATACTATCACAAGCAGAAAACCTGCATGTGCAGAGACACAAGGATATGGAACATGGAATGTTCACAGTCCATGCTATTTGACTTTACAAATTTTAGATGCCTGGTGTGCTAATGTTCCCTAGTAACCATAAACAGAGCAAAATTGTTTAAAAGACAATTAGAATTAATAGTATAATCTTATCCTAGAGCTATCCCCTTGACTTCATAGGAAGCCTTTAAGCTATATTTAAATAGCTCTGACAATACCACTGGAATACAGCAACACTCCATACTGTTTACTAGGAAAACAATACAGAAGAGGAACAAAATCTTCTCTGTCTTAAGGAGGATTCAGTACTTTTATTGGGTAACTTCCATGCTGCAAACAAGCACACCTGATACAAAAACCCACACAGTCACAGCCTGTGCATTTCCACTGTTGTCAGCTGTATGGTTTCCCTGTTACTAATCTCAGCATCCCTGACAGCTAGCTGCAGCAGCCCCCTGTGCTTTTCACAAATGAAAGTCAAGTACCCTATAAGAAATGAAACACAGCTATCCAATATATTCTCTGTTTCCAGAGGAAACCAAAAAACTCTTCCAGGATGGAAAAATGAACAGTGTTTTAGTCTGTGTTTTTCTGCTGCCTAGCCATAAGCTAAATAAAGTAGTAAAAATATGTAATACATGTGATAATCCTTATTCTTCTTTTCTTCTCTCCTTTTTCCCTGTTCTGTCCAGTATTGAATTCTGAAGATGCACAGCATATCCAACAAAAATATTATTTCCCCTTTATCTTTTATTTCTGGACAGCAACTTTCTTGCTGTGTCTGCAGCTCTCAACAGTGACAGTCATTAAATATGGGACATAAATCTCCATCAAACACAGGAACAGAAACAGCTGTTATGTGTATATTGATTCAGTGAAACAGGGTATTTTTGTTTTAAAAAAAAAAAAAAAAAGGTTGTTCATCATTCCCTGAGAGAATGAAATGCTTAAGATGCCACTTTCACAGGGGACAGAGGTTTTCCAACAAATATGACTGAATTTATGACGGAATATTTGTTCCATATTTGCTCCAAATTTGTTCTAGAAGTGAGAAATATCGGGGCAAGGGCAAGCTGGAATTATTCATAGCCACGAAATGTAGCTGCTGATAATTTGCTGCAAGGATGTGGGACATCTCTGTATTTACATTGCAAAAAAGGTGCCTTTTTTTCAAATTAAAAAAATCAGATATTACAGAAATACACATGAAAAAGAGGTGAAGATGAGCTTCCAGCCATTACAGAGAATTGCAGTATGTCAAATTTCCTGGGAATTTTGCTAACAAAGGATATACAGATCAGTTTAATGTTTTCTCTGTCATCTTTTCACAAAGCATGCAGCTTCCAGCCCATTGCAGGCAGCAAGAATCCTTTCACTGACCTGAACAGAAGAAACTTTTTTATCATAATAGAAGATACTTATGCATGGAAGAAGAGCTGTAGCCTGGTTTGTCAGGGACATGGTAGCAGGGGTAAGCAGCAAGCACACGACAGCCCTTGTAAGAGAAACTCATCAGTAAGTGAGATGGCTGGGAGAAGGCAGCATTGAGTGCTCACCTGGGGAAATCAGTATCAGGTTTATTACAGAGGAGTGCATTTAAAATTAAACAGCAGACCTCAATGACACGAAAGCAGTGACTCTGGGTTTTTTCTGCTTGAATCTTAGTGGGCCATCACTAGTGGTTTCCATCAGAAGAATTAATCATCCTTCTCCATTAAATGGGATTTAGCAAAGACTCCTGCAAACTGCAGCCCCTGAACCAAAGGTCTCTCTAACATGTGGGATGGAGAACTGTGCCTCCAAGTGCTGCCCCTCCCAGATGGTGAGAGTCAAGCACAGAGTAAATCGCCCTCTGCAGTGGTGGCGAGCCCTGCTGTGGAGGCTGCTCCTGTTGCTGTGCTCTGCAGCACAACATTTATCACAGTCATGGCTTCAGCTGGGGCTTTTCCCTAATATTTCAGCTGAAGTCTTGGAAGAGGCTGGTTTACATCTCTGTGAGTCTGTATTTCAGGCTTACATCTGGTACTTTGCCTGTTACTGTGAGTTAGATCAGAGGCTCTGTAGCAATGGTTTATCACAGACAAACCACTCCATCTGCTCCTTCCTCTTCCTGCAGACAAAGCAGAAACAACAGGTTTGGCATTGTCCAGTGAAGTATTAAAACTCAAACAAACCAGCAAACAAGCAAACGAAAAAGGAACTTGTAGGTAGGAATCACAATGAAAATTTACAGCCCTCTCTCTCTCACACACGCTGAAACCTGTTTACTGTGTGTTCTCCAGGATAACACACTCATCAGACTATGAGACTCTTTTTTTTCTTTTTTTTACAATAGGCATCTGATGTTACAAACATTTGTCATTAAACTTTTTAATACTTAGCAGTATCCCAGATCTAGAATTCAGCATGTGTAGAACACACTTGATTTTTAGGAGCTGCAGGCTGGCCTGTGCTTCTCTGCTTTTCTC
>NW_005054793.1:75268-78596 GCF_000277835.1 Geospiza fortis | reverse complement strand
TGTCAGCGCTCATCTAAATAACCACACGATGGCGCTGTCGGCTCGCAAATGAAGGGAACGCGCCCAGCCCATGTCGGGACGCCCCCGGGCGCGGAGCCCAGAGGGGAATGTCCCTGCTCTCAAATCCACAGTGGCAGAACAAAAAGGTTTCACTGGTCTTTCTCTTCCAGGTGCAAACCCTTATTTGCACCACACTGGAAGGACAAAATGAACTCCTTTGCCCTAATCAAGCTTTTCAGTCTCACAGAGTCCAGTCACACACTTGCAAACACCTGGCAAAAACAGAAGTCACAAAAATGCCAACTGAGAAAGCTCTTGCAGATTACAATTTCAACTGCACCCATCAAGCTACCAGCACACACTCTACTATTGGCATTTTCCTTCTCAATTCTACATATCATCCTAAGCCTTCAGTTTCACCGCGAGGATACAAACAGCACGGCAGCACAGACTGCTCACACACTTAATCTACCAGGACAAAAAGCTCAACAGCTTGGTGATTCCTTTCCCATTGACAATTCAACAGCTCTAACCCAGAGAATTTCCTATTGGGAAAGTCTTTAAATTCATTAAGAGCACCCAACATGTGGTTCCAAACATGCTTTCTTTGCCAAAGAGAGGAACTAGAAGCCCATCTCAGAAGAAATAACATCCCCTTCTCAAAAATACAAAACATCCAGGGACTGATCCCATAGAAAGGTGCTGAAATGCTGTTACTGGGCATTACCTGCCCTGGGCAATATATCAGCTGCACATCAAGACTCAGCACAGCTGCTTATCTTGTCCAAAAAACATGTGCTGCCAGAATTTCAGAAGGGCACCTCAGGGAAGTGGAAACCACATACCAAACTGAAGCTTTCAGGAGACCACCTTCCTAAGATGGATACCTACTCCATCTTTGCACAAATTGAAGCAATGTTTCTGCTCCAAATAGAGCAGAAACTTGTTGCCACCTTTGACCTCCACTAGGCAGCTTCTTATTAGCATCTGAAACACCAGGGTTACATAATTTCCTTCCCATGCAAAAGCATTGCCACCTTCGTTCGGGAACTTGCCAACCAAAACTGGGTACTACCTCCCGTAGAAATGATATGTTTCCAACAATTGCTCCTACACAGAAGGTGCTAGGACAAAATTGTCTTACTGGACTATACCTCCCCATGGTACCTTAACATCTGCTCCACCAACACTGGCACTATGTCCTTTGCTTCCCAAGGAAAGGCACTCTGAGTCACTTGGGCTTGCCTTGCCGTGCCTAGTTTTTCCTATCCTACCCTTTCTTTGCTTGCCTTGCCTATGTCTGACTTGCTTTGCCCTGCTTAAGACTTCCTTTATTTGCTTTACCTTGCCTACTGCTCTTTGCCTTGCTTTCTATGCAGGCAAGGCAACGCAATGGAAGTGTAGGCAATTGTAGGCAAGTCAAGGGAGAGGTTGGGAGGACAGGAGCAAGGAGAGGAAAGTAAATGAAGGTGAGAGAAGACGCAGGAGTTGTGGACAAGGCTGGCCATAGGAAGGTAAGTCCAGTGACTGGTAGACCAAGAGATGACTAGAAGGGCTAGGCAAGGAAATGCCAGGCAAGAAAGGCAGGCAAGGCAAGGCAGGAAATGGGTATGTTATGAATATGAACGAGGCCAAACTTTCTCCGCAGAAAGAGGTTCTCGTTTATTAAAATAGCTACAAAGAACGGAGTACCCAGGATAAGCCCAGGCACCCACACAGCTAGCCAAAAACCAAACTAGTACCCAAAAAGAAGAACCCCAACCCCACCAAACTTCCCCCATTTATAGCCCCCTTTGAGTCCAGGATTGGTCCATTTTAGATCCGCATGATGATTGGTCCATTTCCAGGCTTCTCATTGGTCTTTAACGCCATTCATTCTGGACCAATCATTTCTGCAGGGCTTCGAATGATTGGTCAGGTCTTCCATCCAATCCCTTTTCGACCTCGCCTTGCCCTGCCAGACCATTGTTCCAGCAAATCCTGGACCCTTCTCTAGCACCTTCTAATAAGCCCCCCCCCCTTAACATAATACAATTAATATAACATAATTAATACAATATAATTGAACCATACCCTAATTTAACTTAACTTTTACCTATAACAACTCCCCCCTCTTAAACTTTGATCAGGCTTTAGCCTGCATCAACTTCTTAACAGTCTCTTGACAGTTATTTAATTAGTTTCTTAACCAGTCTTTTAATCAGTTCTTTAACATATTTCCTCTTCAATCGTGTATAGTTGTCTCAATATCTGGCAAATCTGGTTCATAAGCTGCATGTCTTACTTCTCCTTTTAATCCGTTTTCTTTCTGAACAGATCAATTTTTCTTTCATAGGGCATTCCCCCAACAATTTCTGTTTAAAAATTCCCTATGTTTTTGAATAGCCAATACACTTTGCCATCATCTACACAGGTGGTTAACAATAAAAAGTTGATACAATTGGGGCTTGGATTCGAGTGTATTCTGAGGACAGCAGTCCGAGACTCTCCTGCATACAGAGGATGATAGCATTTCCACACAGTTGTATCTCCCCCTTATTGATGCTGATAAGTAGGAGGATCAATAGAACTGGCGTCCAGTACAGGCTACTCTCCCATTCATGTCTCCCCTCTCCAGAGGATCAGCAACTCTTTTTGGCAAGAGTATATCCTGATCCGGTCTTGCCCCTCTTCTCTTCTCTTTCCTTACTAGTGCTGTTCTTACAGTTACTGTTGCACGAGTCTACTTCCCCTTCTGTATCAACCTGTTCTTTCTTTCTTTTAAGGCAAGATTGCTAGGTGCACGGGAGAATGCTCTATCGCTTCTCAGATCACAGGATCTGTAACAGGGAATACCAGAGATTAAAACATGTTTTTGATAATTCATATAATCTCACTTCATATATAAATACCATTTCCTTAAGTTAAAAGAATGTTAAAAACTTTTCAATTAAATATCTTATAATAAATCTAACAGAGTTCTTATTATAACTTATAGCTTATGTGGTTCTTATGGTGTTCCTGATGTCTTCTTAACTTATCTGTAGTGGGAGATCATCTCTCAGGAGCAGAAACCGGCCCTTTTACTCTGGTGACGTGTCCATCCTCATTCTTGCATCCTAATGGCTGTTTCTGTGATGAGTAAAACTTGAAAGGGACCTTCTCATTTTGGAGTTAGTGGTTGTTCTTTCCAGGTCTTAATTAACACCCAGTCACTAGGCTGGAATTTGTGGATTCTAAAATCAATAGGAGTAGTTTGGAGAAGGTGTCCCTTGTTTCTTAACTCCTCTAAAGTGCAGGTTATGGTCTTTATATATTTTCTCACGCCTAATTCTCCTTCTTCATACGT
>NW_005054793.1:68076-70119 GCF_000277835.1 Geospiza fortis | reverse complement strand
TGAGGAAGAGAAAATAAATATGAATTATTGTGGAAAATGTAATAATAATGGTTACTTTAAAAAAGTTCCTGATCATAAGAGACAAGACAAAGATGACAACTTTAAAGAAATGTTTGATGTGGAAATGAAATAAATATGGCGGCTTTGGTGGGAAACAAAACAAAAAAAAGGCAACTTAAATATTTAGCATGGGAAACAAAATAAATATGGCAGTTTAACAAGGGTTTCAGAATAATAATGTCAATTCAAATGAACTTTTATAACCTAGGAATAATGAAATGTTGAAATTAATTCCAAAAGGAAATATAATATCTATCGTTTTAGCGGGAAAACTAAACAATAATGATGGCTATTTCAAGAAATGAAACAACTTACAACCACTCAACTAAATACAAAATAGATGCAGTAAGCCACTTACTCTGGACAACTGGCCTCTGCACACCACACTCAACCACACACAAAATGGCCTCAATGAGCCATTTACTCAAAATGACCACCGCATACCACACACAAAATCAAAACGGCCGCTTCTCGGCCCACCGTATGGAAAACTCAAAAGCTGCTTCTCAGAATTTCCTATTGGGAAAGTCTTTAAATTCATTAAGAGCACCCAACATGTGGTTCCAAACATGCTTTCTTTGCCAAAGAGAGGAACTAGAAGCCCATCTCAGAAGAAATAACATCCCCTTCTCAAAAATACAAAACATCCAGGGACTGATCCCATAGAAAGGTGCTGAAATGCTGTTACTGGGCATTACCTGCCCTGGGCAATATATCAGCTGCACATCAAGACTCAGCACAGCTGCTTATCTTGTCCAAAAAACATGTGCTGCCAGAATTTCAGAAGGGCACCTCAGGGAAGTGGAAACCACATACCAAACTGAAGCTTTCAGGAGACCACCTTCCTAAGATGGATACCTACTCCATCTTTGCACAAATTGAAGCAATGTTTCTGCTCCAAATAGAGCAGAAACTTGTTGCCACCTTTGACCTCCACTAGGCAGCTTCTTATTAGCATCTGAAACACCAGGGTTACATAATTTCCTTCCCATGCAAAAGCATTGCCACCTTCGTTCGGGAACTTGCCAACCAAAACTGGGTACTACCTCCCGTAGAAATGATATGTTTCCAACAATTGCTCCTACACAGAAGGTGCTAGGACAAAATTGTCTTACTGGACTATACCTCCCCATGGTACCTTAACATCTGCTCCACCAACACTGGCACTATGTCCTTTGCTTCCCAAGGAAAGGCACTCTGAGTCACTTGGGCTTGCCTTGCCGTGCCTAGTTTTTCCTATCCTACCCTTTCTTTGCTTGCCTTGCCTATGTCTGACTTGCTTTGCCCTGCTTAAGACTTCCTTTATTTGCTTTACCTTGCCTACTGCTCTTTGCCTTGCTTTCTATGCAGGCAAGGCAACGCAATGGAAGTGTAGGCAATTGTAGGCAAGTCAAGGGAGAGGTTGGGAGGACAGGAGCAAGGAGAGGAAAGTAAATGAAGGTGAGAGAAGACGCAGGAGTTGTGGACAAGGCTGGCCATAGGAAGGTAAGTCCAGTGACTGGTAGACCAAGAGATGACTAGAAGGGCTAGGCAAGGAAATGCCAGGCAAGAAAGGCAGGCAAGGCAAGGCAGGAAATGGGTATGTTATGAATATGAACGAGGCCAAACTTTCTCCGCAGAAAGAGGTTCTCGTTTATTAAAATAGCTACAAAGAACGGAGTACCCAGAATAAGCCCAGGCACCCACACAGCTACCCAAAAACCAAACTAGTACCCAAAAAGAAGAACCCCAACCCCACCAAACTTCCCCCATTTATAGCCCCCTTTGAGTCCAGGATTGGTCCATTTTGGATCTGCATGATGACTGGTCCATTTCCAGGCTTCTCATTGGTCTTTAACGCCATTCATTCTGGACCAATCGTTTCTGCAGGGCTTTGAATGATTGGTCAGGTCTTCCATCCAATCCCTTTTCGACCTCGCCTTGCCCTGCCAGACCATTGTTCCACCAAATCCTGGACCCTTCTCTAGCACCTTCCAATAATCC